>NC_135553.1:11300000-11600000 GCF_964340395.1 Glandiceps talaboti
ACAAGCTTAGGTCGCTACGTAATTTTGCTGTTGGTAAGGCTTAGCTTTCTCAATCATTGTATCCTTGAGTCAGCCAGGTCATGCTCTATGTGAGTAATTGTCTTCCGCTGTTCGAGTATCAAGAGCCCCTCTGGGTGAGTGCAGTAAAACAGTTAAAGAGCAATGGATGAAATCGTACACATCGAGTCTGTGTTATTATGAATATAACGGATGACTGACGTATATAATATAAGCGAAGGAAGTTTCAAAAGTGTTGGTGGACTAATGAACACATTCACAAATAATGATGTGTTCTCACCACTCCTATTAAACACAGTCATGTATTTATAGTGTTGCAGACGACATTATAATAACATCCTGTTTAAGTGATCAAATTTGGTCAAACATTATGATGGGTGGAAGCAATTAGATGAACAATGACTATCAAGTTGAATACGTGATTTTATATTGGTCACAAACCTGTTTGAATGTTGTACTAAAAGTTTGCATTAGTGCTTTCCGGAGCATTGTTGTTATCCATGCGATTCATTTCAGGCCGATATCTACAATTGATGTTGTATCAGTTTCAGAAGATCACAATCTACAATTCTGTGTATATCTTTAACCGTGAACAAAGTAATTCCTGGGAGGTTGCAGTGATAATATACTTGTTGTGAAAAGAGCTTGATAATGATGTTCTATAGATGAATGCAATCATTTTATTATCTCCGCCACCAGAGGGCCAACACGACTCGGTCTGCCAAGGTAAATGGGAATGTTAATTTGTTCTTTGCGCAAAGGAAGAGCGCGACGTTTCTTTAAATCAAAATAAACCAACTTCAATGAAGTTTCGAAAGGAACAGTTTCTGTAAAATTAGTGGTCAATTATCGATCGTTATTTCCTTTTTTTGAGGGTTCAAAAAGTGTTAAACGAGCCTACAGCTCGATCTAGTCACACCCCGTTTGGTGTTTGTATAGATAGCATATATATAGAAACATACTTTATTATTTCAATAGTATATAGGCTCGCATATACATACATTAACCTATCCATTACTGATGCACAAACTTTAAAACTTTCCAATATCAACACCGGTAGAGAATTGCTATAATCCCGTATATGTCAAACACTGTCTCAACATTTTGAAAAATATTGGTATAAGTATAAAGGGCATTAGTATACTGTACAATTGACACAAGTCAAACACTGTGTCTGGAAGATTGTCATGATATCAGACTTGTGAAAAGAACTTGATGATGATGTTGTACTGTTGAATACAACAATTTTATTATCTCCGCCACCAGAGGGCGAACACAACTCGGTAACTGAGAATGTTAAATTAATTTGTAAAATTTGTTCTTTGCACAAAGGACGAGCGTGACACTCCCTGGAATAATAAACCAACTTCAAAGAAGTTTCGAAAATAACAGTTGATATTTTCAAAATAGTAGCAAAATTGACAGTTTCAGAAGAGACATGCAGTATTAATTAAGGTGGGAATTTGGAATATATTAAGGTGGGGTTAGGAAGCGAACCAAACAAGGGGAAATACGCAGCAGTGATTCGGTAAGGTTAGACTTCTCTACCAACCATCCCAGATCGTAAATACTAAAACATGTCATGTAATAAAGTATTTATACTAGAGGTTTTTAATCAACGACGTGTATTACATACAGATTCAACAGTTTGATAACTTATCAATTGCAACCGTAACCACGGATGCTGAGTTGTATAGCGCCATCTACGCCTATGGCACAAAACTGATTGTACTGGTCGAACTGCTGTATTCAGAGTTATCAAACGCCACCTTTTCTTGTTGTTACTTACGACGGACTCCAAGATATTTGTCATCTAACCTAGGTTCAATACAAACATTTTCATTGACGTTTTCTTTAATGTGTCATGGTATACAATGTATTTGTTACACCTATCTCTCTTGTATAATTTTATCCCATCAACTTTGAGCATAAATAATTGTATTCGTTCTATACGTGTTTCACTTTGATAGTTATCTGCAGATCTATTCCAGCTAGTATATGCCTTTAAACTACTTCTTGAGGTATATTACGATATCGGTTTACAGTATCTGCAATTTAAACAAAATCAGAAATTGGAGTAGTTGCGAAAATGTTGTTCAGTTTACAACAAAAATTTGTAGAACAAACTGTAGGCTCTGTCTTCATATGTTTTGTAACAAGAAGTGACCACGACGATTAAGTTCATCTTCATTAATTGTTTACTTTGAAAATAAAACATCACCATCAATCATGATAAATAAAAGTTTGCAGACAACTCTTAGTTCTACGTTGATATATTTTCCACCTAGAGAGACCTTAAATAAAATATTAATTATGTTTACTGTAAGATCATAAATCAACTCTACCTCGGGTTAAAGATAATCTATGTTTCCATAAATTAAACCTGAGTAATAGGAATCCAAAATGTACAATTTATTGGTGAGAATGTCTCGCAGAAACAACTCCGAAGCATTTCGGTTGACAGCGTCGACAGTGCATTTGGATGATAGAATAGAAGCCGCCTGACCTGAAACAGAACATTGGCAGACTCGACAGAACGGCTACTAATGGTTCTCAATTTCCTTTCATTGTTTGACAAAAACAATCTTACTTCTGTTTTCTTACTATAGCATTAGCCAACTTTAGGTGAACCACATCCCTCCAAGGATTAAAATATAACAATTATACTTCACGATAAAACCTGGCAATGTTAGTGAGATGTTTGTAAATCCGTACGACACACTGTTTTGGGTTTACTGACTTCCGTTGTATTCTGGTTCATATGTAACCAACCTTGCTAGTCGAGTATTGGAATACATTGCTTAGTTTTTGTTACATTTCGTGTTGACATTCTAACAATGTTTAATATTAAACACCACAAAGGGGAAAAAGTATCCAATTACTTAGATGATAGATGTATATTGCATAGTATTATCTAGAGACATCAGTTGAAACGTGTATAAAGTTATGCCCTTGTCGTATGTTATTACTTCTGCCCTCCCGCGAGAGTCGTATCACTTTAATGAGACATTATATTGACAACTTGGACAAGATAAAAACGGGGTTGATTTAACTTGGGCAGAATGTTTGATTTCTAATAGACGTGTAATGACCTATCCGTTTAGACAAAACTATTGTGAGGCCTGTCATGATGGTAGTTTTGGGAATGGATCATTTCCTATACGGTTAGGTCGATAACAGCGTTGGAATAGCAGTATTGTCATTTTAATGTACATCAATTACTAATGGTGTCTATCAACTGACGCCCATTTAGAAACGTGATATTTGAGTAAATGTATGCTGACTGTGATATTCTTTCAACACGGTATATGACCTTCCCGAAAACCTCTTTGAGATGAAAAAGGAAATTGTTATAATTAGCTGAATAATATCCATATCATAGTTGTAAAAACAACAACAACAACAACAACAACAACAACAACAACAACAACAACAACGTACAAGACTTGAATTGAACCTTAGTAATCCTTTGAGGCAGGAACTAGATGCTGTTACACAGTGTGTGCTATACATTTGTTTTTCAGGCAAGGGTTAGTTTGTTTGCAGTGAGTAATGAAGCAATGCCCAATGTATATGCCCGTGTCTCAGAGCTGATAACATACCATCTCTGAAGAGAACCGATGGTCTCTAACCATGAATAGTTATCCGATATAATGTTGTTGCAGAGAGTAGGGAAATACTTAGTATTTAATTATACTACTCCTCTGTGTAATTATATGTCAGTTTAGGGAATATATGGGCGTCATGTCTGCTGCCTGAAACATCAGTTGTTGTTTTTTTCATCGAGGGCAAAGGACACGTACGGATATAGTAAGGGCAATGCCTTTTTCACACTTTGGTAACCTTCCAAAGTTTCGTTCGTTTTCGTAAGTTAGTTGAAAACTGTGATTGGTTCCAAAAGGAAGTGACCGGTTGTGTGATTCAAGTCGTAGTGGACGATTATCAAAGACTGCATTAATGAAGCTATACCAGCTTTCTATGATTAATAACAAAGATGTGATAATGTAACACCTTTCTTACATTTTACCAACAATTACGTATTAAGAAATGGAGAAGGATGAAGGATGAAGTTGAGATGGCTGTCCTTAAATTGTAAATTTCAATTTGTCGAGCATATTTTTCTGTGTCATTTGGCCTCATGTGTTCATTATACATCCACGTTACTTCTACTGACCATAATTAAATACTACACTATAGAATACATACATACATACATACATACATACATACATACATACATACATACATACGTACGTACATACATACATACATACAATACATACATACATACATACATACATACATACATACATACATACATACATACATACACACACACACATACATACATACATACATACATACATACATACATACATGCATGCATGCATGCATGCATACATACATACATACATACATACATACATACATACACACACACACACACACACACACATGCATGCATGCATGCATGCATGCATACATACATACATACATACATACATACATACATACATACATACATACATACATACATACATAGTACATACATACATACATACTTACACACACATAATTACATGTACATACACTCGCGCGCAAGCACGTACGTACGTACGTGCACGCTTAAATATGTACATCATTAACGTAAGTTTACATCGACAAGTTGCTTTCTCGTTTCCCCTCATACACTCTGAGTAATGCTGTTAAACGACCTTCAAAGGAGTTGAAATCATTTGTCTCGTGATCACTTACACGTGGATTTCCTAATTTGCAAGAATAAACAGAAACTAATTATGTGTGATTTACAATGTACGAGAACCTTAATTAATCTTAATGCTTCAAGAAATAGTGTACACTGCCAAAAGGAACGTCTGACACGGTGGCTATATACCGATAGAGGATAAGTGGATCAGTGTGACATGTGCAAAATACATCATGTTTATATCCAGCGGGCAGGGATGAAATCACGGGGGTGTCGTTATACAAACCCCACTTCTCTGCCCTTAGACTTGCATAATGAAAAAACCGCATGTCAAAGGTCAAGTCTTTGAATCTCTTGTAATTAACCTGCGAGATACGCCATGTGAACTCAGAATGCATTGTGTTCTATTTTCCCAATAATTGCCTGCATAGTTGTCATAGCAACATTAATTGTCTCGTTCTGTGGGGGTATTAAGTAACAAATTGAAATTAAAATATTGAATGATATATATTAGGTTTTGAATGGGAAATATAGAATAAATTTAAAATGGGATAATATTGATATTAATTATCAGCCTTAACTGTTTCCTTCGATAACTTGATTTTAATTTCAAATTTGGTAGGTGGTCCTCCAAGTTTCAATAGCATATCGTTGTTATTTACAGTTGACTATCCATCATACAGTCACCCTATACAGACGTTGAATCGATTGCTATGGAAAATACAGGATTTGACTTGACTTGACGGTAGCTTAATTTGCTGGAATAATAGCCCAGCACATGTTCACGTGATTCAGCAAACATACGTCACAAGATCAACATTAGACACAACATCGTTGCTAGACATATGGGAAGTGACTAGACAACTTGTCAAGCTAGCTCACAGATACAGTCACGACAGGTTAGTACGGGTATACTGTCTATGTATAAGGGGAAATGATTTAATTGCATTTCTTTGGATCATGCCAGTGGTATATACATATTCATTTGACGACATGATCGTATCATAAATGATTTCAATCCCAGTATTGGAAGCATGTGTATGAAACTGTGCGTGGATGAGAAAACTGGAATACACGTATTTTGAGGGTACCTGGTATCCTCTTAAATCGGCTCAACGTAAAACCATCTTTAACAACTTTTCTCGAAGCAGATATAATCTAAGACCATTCTGTCTATCCACAACTTTATATTTCCGCCATTAAAAAAGATGGAACCGTTAATTCGTTTCAAATTATGAAAAACTACACAGGTGTCGAAGGGAGGTAGTCTATATACGATAAATACAACTATTCTCCAATCTCGTGTGGAAAGTGTGTTAGAGAAAGGGAAACATTTCGTGACCGTTATAACGTATCAGACGATTCGAGAAAGCGAGTCTATGGTGATGGAGATCTCGAAACCACAGGGACGGATATGTTCAAACACGTGTGATAAAAGGAGAAGTATATAGAAGTAGATAGAAAGGGATGGAGATTTTGCTTATATTATGAGTAAAATATGGTGTTCATGATTGAAATCTAAAGGATTCGAAATTTCATTTGGTATATATGAAGAAGTAGTCAGTGTCCGGAACATTAATCATAGTCTCTATATCCTAGAGTAGATACATACATAAGGCTTCACATCACTTCCTAGTTTACTGTACATATATGTCTGTATCATATACCCAGTGGATTGCACACTTTAATAATAAAAATCGAACGACATTACACAGGTGAGTCTCCAAAGCCTTTTTGCTATTTATCGTATCTGGTTTCTAATTTCACATCTCGGTATGATATCTTATAAATGGATCATATTTGTTTCTCCAGAGACCTATTTTTAAAAAAGAAAAACATGCCTCCATTTTCTTCAAAACTCTTGATCCATTTTAAGTAGGTGTTAAATTTAAAAGGAATGTAATGTAATGTATTCCATCTAGGCAGCTTTTACTTTTTATATTCGCGTTTTTCCCGGCAACAACTCATATGCTGGTTTAACACTGCATTTTAGAGTGTGTCAAAGTTGAGAGAGAGAGAGAGAGAGAGAGAGAGAGAGAGAGAGAGAGAGAGAGAGAGAGAGAGAGAGAGAGAGAGAGAGAGAGAGAGAGAGAGAGTGTGTGTGTGTGTGTGTGTACGTGTGTGTAGTTATTATAGAAACCACCAGCTCCCTCTGGGATATACACAATACATACATTTAGTTATTTAGCATAGGTCAGTACCACGTTTAGCAAGAAGTGTATGTGTCATCCTCTACAAAGTGATCCTGAACAGATTTCATGTAAAGCGTCTTCCAAATACACACACGCACACACACACACACACGTATACATACATACATACATACATACATACATACATACATACATACATACATACATACATACATACATACATAATGACTGCTAGTTAGACAGACAGACAGACAGACAGACAAACAAACAAACAGACAGACAGACAGACAGACAGACAGACAGACAGACAGACAGACAGACAGACAGACAAACAAACAAACATCACCCACACTGTCATGGTCTTAAATTACATAATGATGCATTTCAATCACTCAGAAATAGAAATGTGGTCATCTTGAAAAGAAATCCCTTTAACGTAATAACGTTTACATGTTATTCTATGCCCGTGAAATATTCTCTAATAAAGGTTGAACCACTTGACCGTAATATGAACTCAATCTTAAACATAACTGACAATATATTTTGAATTCGAAAATGAAATATTATGCGATATTCAAAAATTTCAATATCAATATATTTCACTGACAAGGAAATGCCATTAACGATATGCGGAGATATTGACAGGGTTGAATTTAAAACGAACCAATAAATTTATCTCATTTTTCGCATTCGATATTCTTATATTTACGAGTTTAGCTGTCACTCAAGTCAGAATTTCTCGAGAAAAGGAATATCACTAGCATTATATCATGATATTGACAGGGCTTCGCCATTTATATTCATATATATTTTTCGAATTAAAAGTAAAAGAGTAGAAGCGATAAAAAAACCCTAGTTATTTGCGTTGATTTTTATGAGTGAAAGAGTAGAGATGTTTTTTTCAGGCAGTGAGAAGATTCTAAATTCCCCAAGTGTAATTCAGAAGTCGTATCAGTACGCCTTGAATTGTGATGTGCTACACTACACGGAAACTCAATCACTCCTGCAGGTGTTCGAACTATTATTAGAAGATTACACTATCGATAGTGACACGATGAGATTGTCACATACAATCCCCTTTTCTTATCCCGTAACACTGTGAGGTTTTATCACGGTAATGTATGATTATGAAACTGCTGCCTGCCGCCCCGTTTAATTCTATACAGTATTTTGTCGTATAATAGATGATGCACTTTGAAAGGCAGCAGTATCATGTCCTGGGTCACAAATTCCTTTGAGTTAAGACGGAAATCTAAGTAGAGCGATTTCTATGTATTCTGCGTTATCTCTCTACAGCTGAAATCGCAGATCTTATGATGTCAAACCCAAAGGGAAATATTTGAAGAAGAAGAAGGAAAAAAAGCATGAATATTACATGATCATCTTAAAGTGATATTTACCTCATCAGGTGATGTGGAAAACTTAAAATCGCGGACGCTTTGTCTATCTATAAATGAGACCACAGGTGTTAATACATAATCTCTTTTGTGCTATGGTAAATGTGATACTTCCATCCATGGAGGTATACGTATATATGGCTAACGTCAATCGAACTACATGGGTGTGTCACAATGATCCGTGTACTGTGGCAACGGTGTGCATTGACAAACATTCATCCAAGACAAATTAGAAAGACAAAGAGCGTTATCTCCGAGTCACCTCTCCATTCTCTTTAAACATCCTTGCATGTACTATTGAATGGCCTTATTTGTAAATTACTAACAAAATGATATTATTTACACTCTTTTAGACCGATATTTCCGTATGAGCTAATTACTACCTTTCTTGCCCTGAATCATGACATGAATATTAAACTACTTGTAGATGATTTGAAAAATGGCCACCATTAGCGGCACATCTGAGACATTTATAACTTTTATTCAATCACGCTTTTATTCACTATATTTCGTTTTTGTCTTGTCACGTTTACTTCTCTAGCACTGGTATTCAGTGTTCTTAAGTTCGAATGTCAGGCACGTCATTGCTTCATAAGGCAGATGACACCCATATAGACGGAAAACCAACCTATCAATTAGAACTGTGAGTCTCAGAGCATATATGTCAAAAAATAACCATTAGTTACTGCATGATACTTGTCAAACGTTAAACCGAGGAGAAAACCTGCACGCGACATCATATAAATGTCAGTATCTACCGGAGTGGTGATTAGAGTGATGCATGTGTATTCTAAACTTTTAACGTTCACGTGATAGCAGTGAATGTTAATATTGCAAGATGGATGACAACCAGGTATCCATGTTTTGCGTTTACTATTTTTACTATCATGGTTTTCTACTAGCAAAAAACAAGTGTGAAACAATACAGATCAAGTCCGTGTTTATAACTCATCGATTGCAAAATAAATAAATGTATAAAAGATTTGTT
Organism: Glandiceps talaboti; assembly: GCF_964340395.1. Classification (NCBI taxonomy): domain Eukaryota; kingdom Metazoa; phylum Hemichordata; class Enteropneusta; family Spengelidae; genus Glandiceps; species Glandiceps talaboti. Next base: position 11,309,262 of record NC_135553.1, read on the forward strand.
ATGGTACGTACCGGAAGGGATTTGTAAACAAAATGGGTAGATTCAAGTGCTGAATTTTAATCACCAAATGACACAACTACTCGTGCACGGTAATGTTTCAACATAATATGGGGAAGTGAGATATACTCATGTACAGACTGTATATGATGTGATTACATGTGTCAAAACCTGTTTGATTAAAGACCATTTCCTTATGTACAACAACAATTTTTTTATTGCACTTTTTAGTTTTGTGCAATTATTGAGTAACGAACACAGACTTGTGCTATATTGATTCATATTATGACAATTCTGTCAAGTAGGAAACCACGATAAAGTTATTTTATTAACCAAGAAATGTGACATTAAATATGTATTTATTATCTATATCATCACTTGAAGACATGTATATGATAAATGACATTATATTTCGTTCATTTTACTGATTGACTTATGGTGACGTCATAAAAATGACCTTTCCACGGATTAATGATATAAAGCATGAATAGTGGGTTTCCGACAAAGGAGAGCGTAATTCGAAACCCCCTTTGGCACATTCATCAGTAGATGTTATTTGAAACCCGACGTTCATATGATTTATAAACTAGATGCAAAGCCCTGGAGTTATTTCTCGTGCGTTTTGATAAATTGTTAAGGCGAACCTAGGTCGGTCTGATTTAGGAAGACCAGTCTGAAAACCTGTGCGACAAATTAAACTTGAAATATTAGTCTCGTTTGTTTTCACTTCAAACAACGACATTTTAAAGTTCCGCACATTGTTAAGGCTGTACATGTTTAAATACCTAATTAATACGATCTGATACCAAACAAGCAATACATTACACGTAGACATACTTAAAGTGGCCAATGGCATATGGATGAAGAAATCAATAAACAACTTTTTCATTTTTTTTTCTAATTGACAAAGCACTGTGAAATAACACAGTAGACGAATTTCAAATTTACGACTTGGTAATTTTTTAAATTTGAAAAGGGTTTGTTATTATACTTACAGGAAGTAGTTTGTAAATAAAACAAAAACATTTGTAATCACAAGTATTCAAAGTATTTCTGCATTATATGGCAGATCGTACAGCGCAGAATGAACTTCCTTTGATTTAGTGATTACTTGTGTTTAGCCAATTTATTTGAAAATTATTTACTGTATTCCATATACAGTAAAAACATTTAAACACATAATAAGTTGTTATTTTAAAACCTATTGAGTTACAAAGAAGAAATTAGTCTATGTTGTTTTACATTATTTTGTCATGTTTGAAATCACAGTAAGTTAAAGTTATTTCATTCATTAAAAAAAATCTCCTCCATGTGACCACGTCTTTCATTGGGCTATATACTGTAGAATAATTGACAATTTAAAAAATATGGATACAACTTTTTGTGGCCGTGATTCATTCGAAATATTCAAATCCAGTCCGTATTGATTTAATGAACAGTGATCATTCTATATTTAAAATTTTCACTCAGGTATCAAACCTAATGATGTTTGAAATGTCAACGTATATAGGATAGGCACTGAAGTGATTAATTATGTCATCGTAAATTAATGATATGTATAATCCAGCAATGGGGTTGCGTAACCCTCTCTCGGAGGATCCTTTTTGGTGAAGAGTTCATAGATAATCCAATACATGTAAGTATTTGTAAATATAAGTTGAAGGGGGCTAATAACATTATCATGTGATTTAAACTGATCACACCTGTCATCTCCATTCTCGTTATTTCATCTTCTGACTGTTTCAATATCCGAACATTATCCTTCACCAACAAATTAATCATTCCCAACTTCTTGAATATATTTAAGAGGGTTTGATGACATTACCGATCCCACCCCTTGAAGTATACGCTTTTAAGGCTGTGTATGTTAGCACGCCCTCAAACGGTTAAACTGCATGGCTGTCATCAGTAACTCATTGCCTAGGATTGGTCAATTTGTTTCCGAATAAATGACAACTGATAACCCCTTCGGGACGTGCTAACATGTCAGCCTGTACAATCTTCAAGGGTAAAGGTGAACAATACTGTGCCAGATGAAATACAAGCACAAAAGAAAATGGGGAGTTTAACTGCAAAAGTAGATAAAAGGCAAAATAAAAGTTAAATAATCGCTCTCAGAATAGAACAAGAATGATGTATGTGAAAAGTTCAAAAAGTGAATCACAAGTTTATTTGATGAACGTTAGTTTCAAGGCTAAATGTCGAAAACTAAACGGAAAAGTTAAAAGTAACAACAAATCATATTTTTTTAGAGAATTGTCCATGACATTTAATGGACACTTATTAAACGTGTCGTTTTTAGGGAGGATTTTCATGAATAAAAACGATTCAATTTATTCTTTACTGTATACATTATTCTAAAACCTTTATTGGGATTGTCTTTACTACCAAACTAGAGAGAGTATAACGTTTCACTTAGGCGGCACAATGTTTTGTTTTTTCTCAGACTAGTTTATGTTTTTTGTTATAAATTATATTTAAGCAAAATCCGAACACTGATATAGCGCGCAATTGCAAGCATATCAAGTGATACATTTTATCTCACTTAGAAAAGGACGATTTATTCGCAAAACTGTATACATGTTCACACTGAGATACAATGTAACATTTTCAGGGCGCCTGGGCTATCAGCCTGTATTTCGTTTCTGTAAATCGCACCAAAAACGGTGCGTGAGATGTAAAACATCGTGCTGCCCAATTTCATTGAAATTCTATACTCTCTCCAGTTTGGTCGTATATATATATCTGTTGACTTAAATAATATTAGTAAATTTCACATGCAGTATATTATGCCAACTGAAGTTTCCAGGTTAATATATGGATTTCCTGAAAAAAGATTATGAAAGTTGTCACGTTTATGACATAATTAAGTTCATAAAACGACGAAAAATATTCAATGAAGGCAATTATTAGCTTAATTTATTTTATTTCCTGGCGGCACGTCTCCGTGCGGTCTCTTTGATAGGGCAGTAAATTAAAACTCATCATATGATTATGGCATACATAAAAGTGCCGATAGGGTGAAACGATTTATTGAAAAATTAAATGGCATGGAGTTACGTATCATATATTGTAGAATTGCCCCTTAGATTTGTCGTTCAAGCAAATAAAAATGCACAATGACATATTGCTTTGCTGTTGGCCTATATCTGTATATGAATTAGTAATGAGAAGTACACATATATTTTCTAATAACCAGTGTGATGGGTGTGAACGTGTATGTATGTATGTATGTATGTATGTATGTATGTATGTATGTATGTATGTATGTATGTATGTATCATTTTTGTATGTATGTATGTATGTATGTATGTATGTATGTATGTATGTATGTATGTATGTATGTATGTATGTATGCATGTATGCATGTATGTATGTATGCATGCATGTATGCATGTATAAATATTGTGTATACAAATCTGATACCCAAACTAACTTTTTAAGGTGAAGCATAATTATTTTCCTTGCGTTATTTAAGATATCATATTTCTTAGAGAACAACTGCCGCATCACTGCACTTAAGGGGACAGAGGGAATGAATTATATCACGTCGTTTCCCCTCAAGTGAGAAACTTATTATGTACATACAAAACATGGTTGGGCAAAAACCCTTAGACCCGTCTCTTCCTGTCGCCAGATAAAGCTTAACATAGGTATTCACACAGTCGTTATCGTTCTGTAACATTAAAGTACATATCATCTTACCACGGACTAACGCCTCTCTAAAAGTCTAGCAAAAACAAGTGTGATATTTTCACAGATTAAGGGGTCAATGAAAGGTTAATCCGCCGAACTTTAATTATGTAAAAGCAAAGAAAAAGTCATTTCTTGTCAAATGTTGTCAGGTATCACTCAATGTACAGTCACTGAAAGTGTCATTATGTCGTTTATTTGATATTATGTAAAAGCAAAGAAAAAGTCATTTCTTGTCAACTGTTGTCAGGTATCACTCAATGTACAGTCACTGAAAGTACTAGTGTCATTATGTCGTTTATTTGATACACAAATACCATGCGCGTGAGATAATGAATCCGAAGTGTTAACAATTTAGAGAACGAATAATGAAACGCGACAGACAATCTTGTCGCTACAGTTTGAAGGGCGTCCTACATTTTCTTTACATCAAGGGGTAAAAAGAAACCACATTATCACTGAACCCACAACTTAGTACATTGTGACTACATGTACTTTGTTTTGGTTCAGCTATGTTTCATTCGAGCTCAGGAGAATTGATCGCATGTATGTATTAAGGTGCTTCCGTATTAAGAAAAGAACAGTCTACAGCGGCTCTACAACACAACACCCGCTAGTAAATCTTGTCGAATAGCAACCACCACGATATTAAAAGGGTTCGTTGTACTTTGTTCCATGAATAAGCAAAATAATGGTATTTCAATTGATTTGTGTTACAAAAATGTTGAAATTCGTGAAATTAAAGCGACACAAACTGAGTCTATAAACTATAGGACTCGAGTGAAAATACTTATCTAAAACTATAAAATAATCTATACTATAGTATAATTGTAATGTAGATGTATGCCTTCGATGACGATGAACTCATATCCGGGTCAGGAGTTGTCAGCCAAATCGATAGCCTATTAAACGACAGTCTCCTTTACAATTTAATATACGTCTAATAAATTACGTCATCGAACCGTTCATGTATCATTCTTGAATATCAGGTTTGAGTTCTGGCACGCGGTGGTTAAATTTATGCTTCTGTAAGTAGAACGTCACAGGGATCTTTTAACCTACAGCAAACAGTATGACCCCCCCCCCCCAAAAAAAAAAAAGAGAGAGAGCGAGAGAAAAAAAAAGCAAGCAAGCAAGCAAGCAAGCAAGCAATAACTTAGTAATAAAACCCCGTGTAATGTCCCTTTAAAGTGAAATTAGTTATTTTACTGAATGGCAGTAATGTTTGTTTGCCACAGATGTAAGAAACGCCAGTGTTACAACAAATCTGTAATATAACCAAAAATGCATTAAACTCAAAACCCCAAGATACTCATCCATCATCCTGACTGGACGTCCATAGATAAATGGTTGTCAGGGTGATAAAGGAGAAGATGTACAAAAATGCTTTCAGGTGGTAATGCCTTTACTCCCTAGCTTTGTGCGTATTATCGACCTATGACTACACGGTCCCCCTGATACTTAGAGATCATGACATCTATATGGGATTTGGTGGTTGTCATGGGTGATCATAAATTGCGCCAGCAGATATGTTACAATAGTTTGTGTTATGTATATGGTTAGAACGTTTTGCACTGAAGACAAGATAGTTACAAAGACAAGAATATTCTTTGAGTTTATTAAGGTTTGGAAAAAACACGCCACTGGGGTGTGTGTGTGTGTCTGTGTGTGTCTGTGTGTCTGTGAGAGAGAGAGAGAGAGAGAGAGAGAGAGAGAGAGAGAGAAAGAGAGAGAGAGAGAGAGAGAGAGAGAGAGAGAGAGAGAGAGAGAGAGAGAGAGAGAGAGAGAGAGATAGAGAGTATTGAACAATATTTTCCTTTAAGTTCTCTTATAATGCAAAGGATGTAAAGGTTTGGACACATTCTTGTATCGTGAAAACTTAGCCCCTAGATGTTGCAATTCCATCAAACATTAACCAGTAAATTGATGATCAGAGGCATGTCAAATTGAAAGTATTAAGGTGAGTTTACTCCCCTGACATAGTGTTAATAGTGAAATTGTGAATCATTGTCACACAATTAAATTGTCACCCATAGTCTCTAAATAATTTAAAACATGTTCATGTGTTTGAAAAATGATGATAGTAATTCTTGTGTCCCAGAAGTATTATTATACATAAATCACATTTTGTTAACCTACTACTTTCATTGTCATTTCATATGCAATTATTTCCTTTTCCTCATCTAGTGTAAGATTCTCTCTGATTTGGGGAATTTCATTTTTTAAATTCAGTATGTGTCTAGTATTCAGATTGATATGAAATGTCATATTTATTAGGATAAATGGAGGATTGTATTTGATTGTAGGATGTACACAGATTTAGGGAAAATTGAATGTTATTGTGCATGCTGTGTATTTCGCATTTTGCATTTTCTCTAACGACAGATGCAGAAAATGTCGATCAATTTTCATAAATGCCACGATAACTCTACCTATTCATGTCTCTCACACAGTGTGCATGTTTAAAAGCGAAAGGCTTTAAGGCTGCAACTGGACCATGTTTTCAAAATTGTTTTGTTAAATATATTGACATTGATAATATCGTACGCCCTGAATAGTATTCAATCAACTGTTGGTAACTGGATTTGTGCAGCCCTGCATATAATATTGTAAAATAAATCTAATGTAATCGATCCCTCATTAACATATATACAATATATAACTATTGGTATTTTTACAATTCCAGTGAATTTTTTTAATATTGTTGGTTTTCTAAACCCCCGGTTACATCTAGTGAAGTTTTACCGTAGTATTCGTTTCAAAAATGATATAAGCTTGATAACGAAATTGTCATTTGGAGCGTCAAGTGAGTGCATCCACAATATTTAAGTACCTATAATTTCAACTTCCGTGAAGTATAGTATATTAGACAAATCGCTGGATTGCCCCCTTCTTCTGCTCATATGCACTAACTAAAGATCGATGCAGAGGAGAAAACAATTACCAAAGTCAAATGAAAATAGGGAATAGAAGGAAATAATAGCAGTGAGATAATAAGATGTTAGATCAGTGAGCATTGGCTGGGTGCCTGGCTGGCTACAAACTACTGAACTGAGTATAATTAAGTGGATGCCATTCTTGAATAATGAAATGCTGCCGGTTTCATGTTGATATTTACTGGCTCTGTGTGATATAACCATGCAGAAACTAATAAGAAACTGCACATGCTACAAAATTGAATGAATACAGCTTCTTGTGACATTTTATCTCAATAAAACGAACGCAAACATGCAGACATTAAATACAGACATCAAAACATTGGCACCAGCGTGTATGTGTCTAATCACAGTGTGTTCGAATGGTTTATTTCATTTAGACAAAATGTAGCAAGAAATATGCGGTCTTGCTATCTTAAAGTATAGAATGTATATAGTTACTTATTGGTTCCTGCGTGGTTGTATCCAACATAGACCCAGTGAACACTAAAATGACATGGACGGTATCATGAAATCCACTCTCAAGAACATGTCTGTGGGGGTTAGGTTATATATGTAAATATTACTTGTGATTAGGCATATAATGTGCATTAGTTTTGATCATTTACCTTCATTAGCACTGGTGTAGTCCACTACAATCAATATCACCCCGAATCACGTTACACGTCAGTGCATCCTTCGTATATTTATGATAAAAAGCTTATAGATAACATAAAACATGCCTTGTGATTTCTTCTCTTCGCCCTTCTTCCTATTCAGACCGATATTTTCTGTGCAAATGTGTGCACTTATCAAACTTTCATGTCTTTTATCACAGGTTTGATGAAATAAATCCTACCCAAATCTTTCTATGCACAGTCACGATTATGTTCTACGACAGGATAAGTCACTTTATTGGCGCTTTGTATATATGGAAATGCAACCCGGTGACATACGAAACTATTTCATGCTAGCAAAGCCTTTCCTGGCTTTATATTCATGTTGTTAAATGAGCCTAAATGGTGTGTCCTAACTATGGAACTGTTAGGAAAGCTTTTCTCTAATATCATCTACGGGTTCAAACCTCGGGTATAATAGTGGATATCGCGACACATAACACGAGATGTCGTGAAAGCCTCATTAGAAAGTCTTCAATTCACGGGTATATGAGCAACAAATATCGTATTACGTCGTGTTAGCAACGTTCTCCTTCGGAGGAGTTCAGCACATATTGTTGGCTTGCTAATTTCTAAGCTTATATTGTTAACATGTGTAGTACTTGTTGAGGCGATGATTCTCTGTCTCAATGATAATGGCAACACAATTAAAGTGGACCTTGCAAATAATGCATGTCGGAAATTTGAGATGTCCTTGTGTACAAGATACACAATATGATAGTAAGAATTAGCGTATGAAAAAGGACAATGTATGTATGTATGTATGTATGTATGTATGTATGTCCTCTTAGATTATAATATTTTTATTTTTATTTCAAAAACTAAATATAAAATTGAGAAATTTCATGCATTAACTGTATAAGTTTTATGTAAGAAGAGATTGATTATTAGATAGTTAGAAGGTCTTCAACCGTATTCGCAGATATGTCTGTGTATAGTGTAAATATAAATTTGATTACCAGTACACATACATAGTATATTGTCTATGTGTATCTTTTGTTCATTTTACTGTATCTTCTAGGCAGCGGTATATCTTTCATGCGTCATTAATCTATGCAATACACATACTGTATTTTCTATTGTGGTTAACATCATATATGTACATGACTTGGATATATATATATACTTTGCTATCTTATTCGAAACTTTGTTACTAAGGATACGTAGTATATGTCATTATGTTGAGTGAAATGAACACCTAACCTTTAACATGTTTTGTAGGATTTGGGTTCAAAATGGAATAGTCTCTATGCTGCATACAGCAGACTTTACGATACGCGCATTTCTCTCTTTACAGGGTTCTAAATGAGGACAGGAGGTGGTCTCCAGAAAAGTGAAGTACAAAAGTAGATTTATAGTGTTTACACATAATGGATTCCTACGACTCAGAAGATTGTGACAGTTTCCAGGAAATGGTTCCTTCGCCACGTAGGCGACGAAAACATCATATAGTACCACCCGTAGAGAGGAAAGTCCTGCACGGAATAATATGCCTTATTTTGTCGGTCTCTTCTTTCCTTCCTGCCTTCATCTTTCTCGGCGTTGGATCTGTGTTGGCTCCCGTTAAAGTCAGTGGAATGAATATATTTCTCATTGTTGGGGGAATATTTCTTTTAATTGGTTTGGTCTTCGCTACGGCTACAGTAATTCTCTGCTGCCAGGCACGTTCGGAAGGTGACATCAACAGCAACTGCCAGCACGATTGCAAACATTCTATTTGTAGGTGTAGGGCAACTTATACACCCATTGATGACGTGTGAGGAAGTTCAAGTTCATTGCGAATCCTGTAATAATGCTATATGTATCAATGACGAGGGATATTTCTTCATTAAATCCTATTTTGTGTCAAGGGAAAGTAAATCACATCGACTGCGGATATTAATCTCACCGAGAACAACAGATATCGGTTATCATAATTGTTTCTGAGATGAAAACTCACGAACATGGCTTTTTTATGTCGATTTATACTTTTGCTATTGTATGGATATACTGACCAGCCTGTCTTTGATGTAATGAAATACGTACAGTCAGTTCTTTTTGAGACCTGGGTTTCACTCCAGAACATCAACATATAGTGAAGACGGGTACCAGGGGAGGAGAGAACATATTATAGATTCTTGTAAATATTGAATACCACCCCTCTTTTTCATGGTCTGAAAATCATTAACACTTTACTTCATATGAACCACGACTCACACCGACACACGCAAACCACTCACAACCACAACCACCATCACAATTACAACCACAAATACAAATGCACCTCAAATAAAATTTGACCCCTGTAACAGATCCTGTCCAGACCCTGTCACATTCCTGTGGTACAGGTCTATGACGGCGAAGACGCTACTGTGCATGTGATGTCACAGGTCTGATATTATCATATTTTTCTATATTTGCACATGCCCATTTGTGATAGTTTGATAATAAATTAAACACCTGCAGACAGACATGTACCTGTTTCACTAGTTACAGTCCTGAAATTATACCCCCGTAACATAATTCTCCGGCTACACATCTGTATGTACATACCTGTTTCAGTCATGTGATCACAGCAATGTAAACAATATAGATATTATAGACTTGTATACATGCTTGTGCCAACATAGCTGTTTCATGTCCGTGAATACAGTTATGAAATCGTACCGAATTACAGACTTTGTAACAGGGCTTGTTTCACATACCCTGTTACAGGGTCTGCACAGGTCCTGTTACAGGCATGTCCTATAATCTATTTCTCACTGTGTATTTCTCACTGTGTAACATAAACATACTATTATGTAAATGACCTACATCACTTTGTAATATATTATGTATTGTTCACTTTATAATCAAAGGATGTATAGATACTCAATACAGGTCATGAAATGCACAGAAATTGATGTTTAAAAGCGCATGTATCTATTTATACTTCTTAACACGTCAACCAAACTATCTATGTCAGACTATTATGGACCGGACATCTCTATATTCCAGGAGCTGTCTCAGAACAAAAAAGGGACCAACTACGCAAACCGTTTTCAAAGCTTTTTTTACCATGTATATTCCATGTAATGACGTCATCTAAACATGCCATCCCACATATTAGTGTCTATTATTTAATCACTACTGTATTATAACTACAGTTATGTATTTGATATGAAGGTCAAAATGTAATAGCATCGTCATAGCAAAGTAGGGAACGTACAACAGCACAGGAATGGTTTGTCCATATGACGTCTTTTATTGACCAGGGACGTTAGGGCAACACCACTTTATTCTATATTTCTCATAACCCGACCGATCTGTCAAAATAATTGCTAAATGACGCCCTCTATGACAGTATCAGAAGAAAGTCACAACGCACTCATGATAAGATGGCATCCCCACAAGCGCGTATATAGGCAAAAATTATCGTTTATTGCCGATTTGGAACTTTAATCAAACATATAGTTCAAGGTTGCCTTCTGACTTCAATTGTCATTTGTAAACATTTATACTGCTAAAATATGATTACATATTGCAAGTATCACCAACATGTAGACATACATTTATTTATTTTTTTCTTTTAATTTACAACTGGCCGACTCATTATTCTAAAGTTGTAGAATGAAGTACCGGCCAGAGCCCATAACGGATTCAATACGCTTTTGGTCCGGTCATCTACACCAAATCAATTGATTTTTAGTGATAGGTATAACTTACACAGTCGTTCTTGTATTTGAGTCTTTGTGACGCCCACAGAGACAAGTTTGACTTTTGGTGTGCCTGTACTCAAAGCAGGCTGTGATGTTAACATCTTTTAATACTGTTTGGAGATGTATGCTGTCCTTTTCATAAATACGAAAATCTATTTAAACTATCAATAATAAAGTAATCTGTTAGTTGTTCAAAAAACTTGGGGGAACTTACGTTATTCGGTGAATGACGATCTACTGTACAATCTCTTGTGCGCAGTTAGCGTATTTAAATGTATTATTAAAGGTCAACTTCTTTGTACAGAATAAACATTGTAACATCTAAAAATATTTCCTCATACACACATGTAAATGCGAGATTTAAACTCCCACCCTTCCCGAACCATCTCGCGCCTCGGATTATTTTATCTACCCCTAAAAAAAATTGAAAACCGACAACGGAGGCTGTAAGGAATCCATGACAAATTGTGTCACGTTGCTTCAATTGCGATCTTGAAAACAACAAAGTCATAACTAAAGGAGGTCTTTTTTGTATCATAGTCGCAGAGTGGTTGGACGCAACTTGTCACGGATGGTAAAGATTACATGAATTTGATACCGCCACCCACATATATGGCTTAATAGCGATATATATGTATTATACATTTATCAAATAAGCATGGGACACACAGACACATTGACATGCTAGAACGACAGTCTTAGTAATTCAATCCTGTGTACATGATCCCCTTGTTTGGATCTAAATCGTCTTTTTTTGAAAATCCTGGAAAATTCTTGAAATACAGCAAAGTATTAGTAGTTTAATAAAGGAGTATCAACGTAAGTAAATGATCACTACTATGTGTAATATTTTATTTTAGTTGTTTTTGTAAATGTGATATTTTGTTAGCATAATAATCTTGTACAGTTCTTTGCCTTTATCTTTTGTACAGGTTAATACACTGAAATATGTATATCATACCTTCCAAGGTAAGGGTCTTTCACAAATCCGAATAGAACATGGACTAACACGAAACAAAGACTTAGAGCATGGTATTAAAACTACATTAGGATAAAATTGCTTGTTGAACGACGGGATTATAAGTTAGCAGTCAGAAATATCATTGTAAATGCCTTTCCCGTATTGGATTTCATCTAAGAAATCTTTTTCTATTAAACCATGGTGGCAATCTAGCTTTGTTCTTGAGTGCAAAATGTGAAAAGTTCATGTTGTAATTTCGTTTTCAAATAAACCGAGGGAGGAGAAAGCATTCAAATATTTTGCACTGATCGTCATAATTTTCACTTTTGTTATTTAAATTTCTTAGAACGATGTACCATCATCGACATTTGTATGTTGCTGGTCGTTTTTAGCTTATTGTTATGCTCTGTCTGTCTGTCTGTCTGTCTGTCTGTCTGTCTGTCTGTCTGGCTGGCTGGCTGGCTGTCTGTCTGTCTGGCTGTCTGGCTGGCTGTCTGTCTGTGTGTGTCCATCCGTCCGTCATAATAAAATGAAACTTGCTAGATATCAATATGGTAATGGAAAGAACTGGTTAGATTTGGGCTTACAACATTCTATAAATATCAGAGTCATTTTAATGATTAATGATTTTCGGTAGTTAAGCGATATCTTAAGAACGCAAGCTACAAATTCAAATGAAATAGCTAAAATGCTATCTGATCGACAGATACACGAAACTGTTTCTACGCATGTGTTCCCTCAACCATCTCCATAGCGAACGTCGACTTCTGTCCTTTTCTTCACTCCCAGTCTGGGTATTACGTTTAGAGCTGGAAATCATAAATGCTGTGGGACGAACACATTTTCTTATATATACACATATCTTTTGTTACAGGCTTATGCTTTTTTGAGTCATATTGTTGCTTCATTTTGATATCGCCTTGGGCAATCTTTTGTCATTCACTGTGTATCATTTACGTTACGGCTACGTAGACCCGAATAATGCTTTTGAATAATTTGTTTTCTAAGACCGCCATAAGTAATGTTAAGTCACTGTAAAACACTGCTTTATGGCTGCCAATTTGGTCTGTATGTTTTTAATGGCTGTATTGCTAATAATATCACTTTCGGTGTTGCCAATTTCCTTTAAAACGCCAAAGGTTACGTTTACCGCGTAACGATATCTAATGTTGTAGGTTGTATAGACACATGGACGTTGACCGACTTCAACTTTCATTCGACTCTCGTAAAGGCAATAACATTTATTCATACGTTATGCTCGATGCGTCTTCCATAGTACCCTGTGACATTTCAGTCACTTGGCTACTGTACAGCGAAACAATTGCGAACAATAGCCTTGATAAAAGTGTTTTGATACATTCTGTTGGTAAAGAGATTTCATCTCTCTGGTAATACGGATGAAAAGAACGTTTTAAACATCAATTTCCTTTTCCATTATTTTCTGTAGGCTTTACACAGATTCTGTCAAAGTATTTACATTAATTTAAAAGGAAAAAGTACCACACGATGTAGCATTGTCACTTTAACTTGAGATTCTTTAGCGTCTAAACAGTACATGAAAAGGCAATTAAGAAATATTTTTACGAAATATTGCTCCACGTATTGCCAGGGAATGACGTATTTGTTGGTTTGACAATATATGCTTTAGATACACTTTATTGACATTCTGTGTTGTATTATTTAGATTGTTCATCTTTGTATAGGTGTTCACATTTACATCAAGCCCTTTGAGAGGCAAAGTACAAAAGAAGCTTTTACACTAATTAAGTTCATTTTAGTTGCATGGACTTATAACGCCACAACAGCTCTTTATACCTCAAGAACTCCTTGGAGAGCTTAAGATCTCCCGCAACCATTGTAAGGACATAAGTATTAATATTGCAATATTGTAGATTAATATTGGTGAATGAGCGTGTAACATTTGTAAGTATAGACAACCAAATGAAAATGCAGTCATATCTTTAGAAGAATTAGGTAGACCTCTGCACTGCTAATGGTTAAGGAACTTGAGTGAGGATAACTTATCATCATTATTGTAATTATAAATGCCATTTCCAACCGGAATACTTTTCCATGTATATTTGCTCTTTTTTTTCTAAATATGAAAAAAACCGCATTTACTAATCAATGGATCCTACGATCGCAATATTCATAGCATTAGAGAAGGCTTTCAATTCGTAAAATAAAATCAATTTAAACACATAGTGTTAATACATGGTCACTGGTAATGCACAGACAAGAAGAACAAAGATAATGATACAATCTATATGCAACAATTCATATCTTTATGAGTATGTGAAGTATTCTCTAAAATGGCTTTATGTAATAAGTACCAGACTAGTAACTGCTATGTAGTAAGGTCAGATGTTTACGTTAAGAGTATTGACCATGTCTGTGTGCTCATAAATACAAGATAAATGTGATTGCCGCCTCCTTGACACTTTCGTCTTAAATTTAGACATGATGCCCGATTGATTTACAAGAACGTATGGTCGATTTAAATCTTCAGGCGAACTTGGATGGTCTCGAGGGAATCCTTACTTTTATGCTAATTTTAGGTCTTTAACACTATATAGCCCTGAACGTAGTTTACAAGCTGATCATTGTAGTTTACAAGCTGTTCAAGCAGAGCTTCCAAACTTGTCTGTTCGCATGTCATAAATATACATTGGCCATTCCCTCGACTTTATCCAATTCTTTAATGGGTGGTATTTTACGCTACCTGCTTTCACTTAGGATATAAAAACCCATATTTAATACAGATAAGGATACAGTTATTAGCTTAAAGCCGCAGTAGCTAAAACTACACATTTTCAATACATATACTGACAATCGTCCGACGGTGGTATTTTCATATTAAAGTTATATATTATGTGGTGCACATTGTGCATTGTAAAGACATCCATCAATGTACGGCATAATATTGTGTAAACAGTAATAGTTATCGTACTGTACAAACTGGCAACACAACTGGCACAATTTACAACTGATATCATTTGTTCTACTAGTACCTAAACATATATAATACCAAAATGGCGCATCTGCGGACAAATTAATCTTTTCCCATTAGGCAACCTACATTCTTTGCAACTTTGACCTGTCATGACATCTGAAGCACAAGGTTGGTGGCATGAATTGAGATTTCGCAAGTTGTACCACAGAAAGTATACCTGGAAATTAGAATGGATATACTTTAGATAAAAATGCCTAATTGTGGGCATCTTCAAAATTCTTTTAAAGGGATTTGAAGAAGGTTAGTTTATAAAGCTTTATATGTATAGAAATTAGAAAATTGGCTATAAACATGCCGACCAACATAAAAAAATTCCTTAATATTTAATTGTTCTGATAAAATTTAGTCATGGCAATCGTGAAGGTTTTGAATATTCCTCGTCAGTCGACGACCTCTATTTGTTTTCCCAGCAATAGGTCAATACAAGTGCTAAAAGGTCTATATTCATAGCACGTTGTTAAATCGACTTCAATTATCTTAAATGCAACCGTGAAAGCGTTTCTGGCTCATTAGTACTATCCATGGATGTAATGGGATTAGAGTTGTCAAATACCTTTGGATTACTAACCACTATATATTATATACAGGCTTCGATTTTTTTAAAGCTTGAAAATCTATATGTAGCCGGTTAATCCAATGTGACCGTGTTAATCAAGAGTGGTAGCTTTTGTTTTAAGATTTCATATTTTGCAGTAGAGTTTAAAGTGTTTGTCTTGCTTTTTTGTTTCTGTGCATCTGTGTGTGTGTGTGTGTGTGTGTGTGTGTGTTTGTGTTTGTTTGTGTGTGTGTCTGTGTGTCTGTCTGTCTGTCCGTCTGTCTGTCGGTATGTCTGTCTGTCTGACTGTCTAGCTGGATGGATTGATAGTATTTGTTATTTACTTTTTCTGATTTGTAAAGCACAAAAAACAGGTGACGGGAAGACACGGCAAATCTGGGAAATGATTTGTTTTGTTAGGAACAACACGTCTTTATAAAGACAGATCAGTCAATGAACTCATGACAGTACGAAGAAAGTGTACAAAAAGCTATTACATATATTAAATCTCAAATGAGAGTGAACTTTCATACAGGCGCAGTGTTTTGGATAATTTTTCTCATTAAGTAGTTTGTATATTTCCGCCTTAAAATTCACCATATAGAGAATATTGACGTTGTGTTTTACTGTAGATACTCCAATAGTATGCAAAATCTGTCTGAACAGGTAATAGGTAATGAGACGTGTGTATATTGTGGTCTGTGTGTTTTATGCTAAATACGTGCTCTCCATTTACTAATCATCAAATATATGTAAACGAGATATTGCTCTACTTATGCATATTGTCCTATTCAAGCTATAGATCATGGACTCTGCTTTCATCAACTTTGTTTAAAAAAATTTAAGAGGAAAGATGAATGAATAGTGCATAATAATTTAAAGAGCGTGGTTGGTAGATAGTGTTTCTTTGTAATACTAATCTTCACATTGCCATGAATGATTGTACTCATTGGTAGCAGGTACATTCACATGGCTGAAATATGACAAAATGATCAATTTAGTATATTTATGAAGTTTTTCTTTAAAAATTATTTTAAATATATAAACTGCATCAAACGGAAACAAACTGATGTTTCAAGAACTGAGTCGTGTACATACATAATTTAGCTTCAGCCTCCTACTAAAACGACTTAAATTGGATATAAATAGTTTGTTCCTTAAATGACGTGGTAAGAACAATTAAACTGAGTAGTTTATGCTGTCCACTCTAGGCATAGTTAACATCTAGAGCCTTTCGAAAGATTGGTGACCTGAATATTCAGAGCATTGATTTGCCCTCATTGACCCTGCCCCCCCCCCATACCCACACATACACACACATTCATCCCCCAATGAGGAAGGCTTTCAAAGTGACCATGACTTAATCATACTCACATAGGCATCATAATATCTTTTTTCGATGTTTATTCCTGTGCTCGGCGACTAGCATATGGTCTGTATAGGTATTTCTTTCCTAACATACCTGCTACTTTGTTCCATGCTACATCGTTCTCACTGACAACTGGTGCATATATGCAACAAGAACTGGGGTATATCAAGAATGGCTTTGTTCGCTGTATGCATAAACAATATAACGATCACGTACCCATCATAAAATGAACTGAAAACAAGCGAACAATATTCACCCTTAGGCTATTTGTGGGCTAAAATATAAATAGTTGTTTCGAAGCTAGCTACTGCCCATATACAATTTCATGTACAATTTAAAATGATGTACATAACTAATTTACAATGATATACATAAATAATTTAAATGGAACTGGCACTTGTCAAAGATAAACAATAATCCTGTATAGGCCCAAGGGTATTGAATATATCCTGGCCTTGTTGATAGGACTATAGTCTTTGAACAATATATGTTATTTAAATGATCCTGGTTTGGCAAGTCCCAATCATTATACGATGTCAAGTTAACGCTTTGATATCACGACTAGTCATTTGTATATATTACTCGTACCTATTTTCAGCTTGCTTGCTTATTTGCCACTTTGATGTTCTGCTATACTCATGTGTTACTTATCATATTTATACGTATCGTGCTAGAATATAGGAATATTTCTTTTAAACTTTAGTTGAATAGAAGATTGCTCCTGTAAGTAAGACCCCCCCCCCCCCATGATACTTAATTCAGCAAAGCGCCGTTGCAAATTTAGAATTACAATATTGATCAACGGCTTAATGAAGATAGAGGGTTTGTCTTAAACAACAGAGGAAACTTTTGTCAAGGGCCTACTTCAGAGTGAAGAGGCTAATTTTCTGATTCTATATAAAGCACCATGCGTAAGGTATAGTAAGTGACGTTTATTTGTGGCCAAAATAAGTTTCATTCTCTGGAAGTAGCATTCGGACACCATTTTATATAATAGCCGACGTGTTTGATTTTGAACCTGAGACTGTGTGGTAATAATGGAGTTTTAATAAAAAATCTTTTATTTAATCCTGGTATATAATTATAGTATCAAAGCAAGATTCTCTGCATGACATCAGAACATATGGCATGGTGATAACCAAAATCAGACACTGACATTGTAATTGCAATATGTAGTAGTACTGAATGGATAATTATCGTATTTTTCGATAGAAGACCAAGTGTTTTGATGTCCTGTGGTGCAATCATTTTGTTACAAAAATATTTTGAGTTTCTGGTGGTAAGTAAACCACGGAGAAGTTATTTAACCCAACTCTTAACCCAACTGTTAACATGATTGTGGAAAATGTGTCACTTCAAAGAAATCTATTGTAATATATTTGTAAATGAGGGAATTACAGTATTTCTATTTATAGTGTGATTCCTGTGAGTTCAGTGTTTAAGTTTAGAAATATATACCCACCAGTGTATAAATACACAAGCCGTGACATAGTTCAAAGGCTCAGTGGAGTAATTACCATGGATCAGAATATGATGGCAGTGAGAAAATGTCCAGGAAAATGCTACACTCAGCTGTTCTGATGTCCACACTGGTATATACATCAACTTTTGGTTGAAATATTAGTTCCTGTTAGGAATTTCTTATCATACTGTAAGGTCAGTAGCAACGGTCGTATATCATAATACATGATTGAAAAGAGAACATGACATGATTGATAGCGCTTATTAGCCACAGGGGATATTGTTATTACGTTCTATTCTCCGTCAATTTACCACTGATGTGCTCCGGGCAAATATTGCATTAACGTTGATATGTTGCAAAATCTAGTTACACATCTGTTTCTCAAAAAACATATACTTCGTATGAAGGCGAATTAAAGTGCAACAGGTATATTACGAATTAGGAACCCTTGATTTTAAATATCTTATATTTGAAAATTATATGGCTTACCCACCCCGAGCATGTTGTAGTTGTATGTGTGAGTGGAGTGTCCTACTCATGCACGAAATATTCACCTAAATTTATAAACCCTTACGTACGTTACAACAACAACATCTTCCTGCTATACGTCACGTTTTGAAATTCTCTACCGACAATATGCTATGCCTGGCTCCAGATAATATCACCACTGGTCTCTATTTTTTCGACCTTAGAAATCCCTCAAAATTAAATTTTAAATTGGCTTGATTGAACGAATCTTTCATGCTTCTTACTCAATTCTGTTCATTATATCCTATAATCCATGGACTTTTAAGAAATATCTTAAGCGGCCTAGGAAAAATAATTGATCGTTTTTGCAAAGCGCATAGTTTACTCCCGAGTTTACTGCTCGAGTGGCACAAATCGGCTTATATCAGTGACAGCACGTTACAATTCGTCTTACTTGTTATAAATTAACATTTTTGTCGGAATTTTATTTCTCAACTTTTAATAATTAATAATAAAATATTACGCTGACTTATTATATTAAAGAGCCAAATTAACTGACAGTGTTATCAAATAAACTATATCAGCTTAAGTTCTGCGTTTCCAAAATCTCTTTAATATTCTTATTAGAAATAATATTGATAATAAGAATAATAATGATAATAATAGTAACCCCAGATTCTGTTTGACATTAGGTAATTACATTGTTAATGGTTTAGAACATGCGTAGCTTATGGTCGCCTTTTTTTCAGTAACCCCAATTGTCGTGAAAATGCGAAATTAATGACTGAAAGAGTTCCATTAATCATTATTTTGCAAATTACTAGAAAGATACGACAGGGATTGTAGCATAGCATACATTAGTGGAGACGACCTATTTGCAAGCATAATATTGCAGCGAGAGATGATAAATACAGGTAACATTGTATGCTATTAAATAATATTGATAATAAAGGATGCCAAAAATTGTCATTTATCATGCCATTATATTCATTTAAAACACGAAACATTTTTACGAGATTACGAATTATACCATATGGCCATAACAACCCAACTAAATGGAGTTGACGTGTTCATTCGTATATTCACATACTTTGTTAAAAAAGAAAACTCAGCTAGGAATAACACTTCGTTTATGCCCATCCGGTGAAAATATTTGGGATTTCGAAATTTAAAGACATCATATAAGCATATGGCGACCAATTTGGAAATTGGGTATCATGTAAGACAGGGTTTTGGAATGGTTATTTGCAATAAATGGTTCTTCAGTAGCTAGCATGGCAGAAATATTGCCACGTTTATCATTCATCTTTAACCTTAATAACCATATGCTAAATCAGTTCGTTATTTGAAGTATAAAAAATCACGCAAAACACACCCGTTACATTAAACATGAATAACTGATATCCTTATATTAGATACACAAAATAAGGTGATGACAGATTCGCCCATGAAAACTCATGTCCCTAATGACAAAACAAATATCCTATCCAATCAATGGTCAGTATGGCAAGTAACATTGCACTCAACATCGAGAATTGGTTGAAAAGCTACCATTTCTCGGTACCCGAAATAGAATATTGCTGCCTAGGCCTATCATAACCAGATATAAACTGAATGCGTAAGGGCAAAGCCATAGAAGTTTGGGCCTACACACATTGTTCGAATGCAAAATTCTAACTATAGCTATATGTGTACCACTTAATTGGAAATGTAATTATATAAAACTATATAAAATTTGTAGTTAACATATTGCATAATTATCAAAAAGTTATTAATTATGCAAATTAACCATTTAGCTTTAATGAGATAAATCATCTACCTTTAAATGACAAACGCACTTCTTTACCATCAATACATGTACTAAGTTATCCGAAATTTTAAAGCTTTTATTCTGAATGTATTGTCTAATTATCAAAATGATTATATATGCAAATTACACATCACAATTAAAGAATACACAGACTACTAATTCAAACATATATGATTTGCTATGGTTGATGGGATATACCAACTTAAATGAAATTTGAAATTTGCATTCCTAAGATAGCCTAATTACAGAAAATCATAATAATGGAATTACTCATTAAAATTAAAAAAAAAAGTATACCAACAGGCTTTAGGGGATGTGTGTACTTTCTCATGGTCGACGTATGTGCCGAATAAAATGTAATTTGAAGAGTACATTTGTAAGATATAGCTTAATTGCTGAAAATCAGTAATTATTCAAATTGGTCATTCAAAGTAAAAGCTCTATCAACAAAATTCATAGCATTGTTATGGTTGATATATGGACCAAATTATTTCAAATGTGAAGCATTCATTCTTAAAATATAGCTGAATTACTGAAAGTCATTAATTATTCAAATTATTCATTAAAACTGTAAGCAACATCAACAAACTTTATAAGACATATGTGCTTTGTTATGGTAACTAATATACCAAATTATAGTGAATTTAAAATGTGCAATCTAAATATGAATTATGCAAATGGTATGATAATGTTCACTGGATGTTTACCAAAATCTAATCAGTTCCTGTCCTTAACATATGGAAGATGTGAAGCAAGTTTCATTAGAACAGATCCTGTAGTTCTTAAGATATCGTAGTCACAGACAGACGGACACACAAACGGAAGCTAACATACCCCCCCCCCATTCGATTTCTTGCTCGACACCATAATTGTCGCCCCACGCATTTCACATACATTACTATAGGCGCTATACTACTATAGTTGACCTTGTCCTATTTGTACCCTCTACCGTGAGGTAAAATTGTATTGCAGGTACCGAGAATTAAGAACAGAGGTACAGAGGTAGGTATCGTTCGATTTTTATTGTATTTATTTATTGTATTTATTTATTTATTTATTTATTTATTTATTTATTCATTTATTGAATGAATTGTTGCTTTACAGGTACTGGTGGTTTCATTAAGTTGCCGAGTGTAGAATAAAGACAACCTTTTACGTAAAATAAAAACTGGGTCAACAGTTAAATTTCATTCTTTGCGGAAATTATGATAGCAGCGACGTGTATCATCTAGGCTACTATTAACCTTTGTATGCCATTTTGAATTGCTCCTCTAAATTATTAATATCATCGTATTATTCTGCTTGGTGATAGGTTCTTTGTGTGGGATAAATGATGTATGGAATCTAATCCACATTTCATTGTGTTTTAATGAAAGCATTTGGCAATTGCCTCCACATCTATGGTGATAAGAGTTAATGGTGTGGCTAATTTACCAAATAGCAGAAGGGGAAGTCAATCAGACAGAATTACAGAAAGAAAGAAAGATCTTGATACATACATACATACATACATACATACATACATATTGAATGACAGACAGGCATTGATATGTACGTACATACATACATACATACATACATACATACATACATACGTACGTACGTACGTACGTACGTACGTACGCACGCACTCACGCACGCACTCACACACACACACACACATACATACATGCACGCACGCACGCACGCACGCACACATACATACATACATACATACATACATACATACATACATGCATTTATGTACAAGCTTACAGACAGACAAACAAACGGACAAAGAGACAGACATACGGACAGATATATACTGTACGCCAGTCGAAACTGATGGACAGGGTCCGAAATTAAATAACACTAAAATGCAATATAGACAGAAAGACAGGGATAGATATAAATATACAGTGTGTGCAGGTGTGACTAAACTGAGAAGCACTTTTATTGTTCGTTGAACACTCTATTGATGTGTAATATGTCAAAAGATGTTACAGTGATCGGTACAGAACATTATTATTTTAGCAGCTGGCGCCAATTGTCTTTAATAGAAAAAAAAACGCATTGAAAATTAGCCAACATTAAACCTATTCGTCAAAATGTAAACAAATTGTGCCAAAGTTTGCCGTCCATAAAAATTTATGTAATTAATTAGCATATATCAATGTAGATAGATGTCCATAGATCCGGAAGCCTTTGAGCAAATAAACGAATTGGTAAAAAGAACTCAGTAGTAATGGGCACTGGACAATACAATGTTACTTCATGCATCAATTAGTAAGGAAGTTGTGAATGTGAGATAACGATTATTTATGAGGGCCAGATGAGAAGTATACAACATGGAGTAGCCGTTCTTCCGTATTTTACATGAACGTGATTTGAAGTCTAAAATCCGGAGAGTTGATTGGCAAAAACACACCACTTAGACAGCTCATTTATCAATTGGTTAAGTATTAATCTTTTGACACAATCTACAACTCGATATCCATGCGGCTGTAAAATAGACGTTCAATTTTGAACTTAAAGTAAAACGTTAAAATTGTCCCCACGACATTTGTAAAGTTTACCATTCATTCTACCTACATAGCTCATATTCAGCAAAATGGTTTTGCTTGCACATGCGCACAACAGGAAATGTGTCCTACAGTGTTGAATACTGCCGGTTTAATCACCTTGCTCTGTTTACCCACTGCCATAGTAAAGCTGTATCGTCGAAACGACCACCCCTGAACCATTGCGACGACTGTATAAACCTGAATAAGAAGTTAAAAAGGTACGGTAATTGCATTTAATATATCTTTCGTTTACATATATGAACATTAATTGGGTCAACTTTCACCAGCCTGTCGTTTCAAAACAAAGCCTTGAAAACGCATTGCGCCATACAAATGTCACGAGGGGAACGGTAATATTGGAAACTGAATGTAATGAACATTTCACTTCATCTGCGAATGACCCATTTGAGTTATTATTTCAATAGCAATATTTTCTTGTTATACATATACATCCAGACGTATTCAATAATTCTGGATTTATTTTATTTTACTTAAATAGTCTTCTTTTACCAACTACATATGGTATGGTTCATTATATGTAAAATAAGTTTCATCTATATTCCCAAGCTCTAGGCTGTAATTTTGTTTTGCATAATTTTCATAGAAAGAAATATAACCTTGATGTTTTTTAACTGTTTGTAAATTCTGAGTCATACTCGATAATGGGGTTTCGCAGCAAGACTTCCTGGTGTAAAAGGACATTACTGTTACATGTCATACGAGTTACCTCGTAAAGTGATTGATTTTATTCCACCAAGTATAGGCAGAATGCGAGACGAAGGCCCACGCAACATGTAGCTCCAGCTAATGTTTTCTGTAACTGTCACTCCTATTCCCATCGGCAACAGCACATGTGCGTGAGTGCGTGTGTGCTTGTGTGCTTGTGTGCGTGCGTACGTTCGTCCGTGAGTGCATATGCGCATATGTACGTACGTACGTACGTACGTACGTATGTATGTATGTATGTATGTATGTATGTATGTATGTATGTATGCATGCATGCATACTATGTATGTATGTATGTATGTATGTATGTATGTATGTATGTATGTATGTACATGTACACCTAACCTCTACAATATAAAGTCTTCAGAAGAGTAAGTCTTAGTATGAAGAAAATCCCCTCTCGATGGGGAAAACCGAAACCCAAAAGAAAAACTTGTCACTTCATAATACATGTATCAATGATCTTAAGCAGGATTAGTCTGGCCCCCAGGAAAACATTATGAGAAATGACGCCATATCAAATGACGAAGGAAGCAGGCTTGTATTTTGACAATAAAATCCTGATCTCTAAACTCTACACATCGTGTACTGTAAATAAATGACCATGCCAAAGTCATATGAAATGCCGTGTGCACCTCTATTGGACAGGATCTGTAAAGGGGAACGCCACTCCAGGAAAAGGTTTTTGTAAAGTTTTGTTGTATAGTCATTTTGTGATTTTACATCAATTACATGATGCGCTTTCTTGTTAAGATATACGAAAATTATTGGCCGTCTTTTGATTAGTGGTAGCCTTTATTAGTGATCGCGCGTTACTAGCCCCCCGTGAGACATTCTAATGATATAGAATGGTTGATTATCCAGTAAAGCTAAGTACGTAAATAGGTAATAACCATTATTGATCATGAGTGAATACATACTGTATGTCAATATCTTTCGGCGTATCCACATATTTATAACATATCAAAGCATTACATTACTTGACATTTGTAGGGTATGCAATGGCAACATTCAATGACTGTTGAGTATTAATTATGCAATGCAAAATCTATAAATGTGTGCCCTTTATATTAGAAATGTTTTACTTGTTCAATCAGAAATTGTGGAAATTTGGTTAATCAAAAACCAGTACGATAGTTTGTGTCTAGGTTCAATAAAATATCGAAAAACATACAAGCAGGAGATTAGGGGCATTCCACATCAACCACTTTACGAGATGGGAGAGGAGTCTGTTGTTAAACGACGGAAAAGACAATTCTCAATCTTGATTTCACAGATGTTCTTGGTCAAGCTTACAAAACAATCATATGTTATTAATTGGAAAGGGTCTTACAAATCCATCTTCCTTTACGGAAACCTGCTTGTTCCTCTCTAAGTCAATGTGAAACATTGACATGTGCCTTTCCTTTTTGCAAAAGTTAACCAACTTTCAAATAGACTTAAGCCTAGTACTACACATTGAATTTATAGGCAAAACCACTATTAGTGTCTCTGTTGACATAAACATCAGGGAATAGACGTGGTACAGATGAAATCGCCATCTTGTCGACATTCATCGCCCAAGAGTCGTATGATAAAACGTGCCTGTGAGTTCCCATTCGAAGTCTTTAAACAATCAAGATGTTCAACCCCCTATTTCCACAATGCTGATGGTGAATAACCTAATAAGAATGATAAGAAGAAAATTAAGTATTCAAGGGAAACACACAATTCAAGAATGTTACGTTAACTACATGCATAGTTACACTAATAATAATGTTTATTGCATGTACAGCTGCAGGGTAGTAGGTTATTTCTCAACCATAATATATGGTGCTTACTGAACTCTTCCAGTGAAGATGTTTATTTTTGTGAACATCGAATATCTCAAATGCGACATTTTCCTTTGAATTCGATGTAATAACCACGCATTCATTGAAATATATTATCAGTATCTTCATTGCCTTAATGGTCATATTCTGATTAGGGTAGTGCATACATGATAGCAACTGAAATGAATTGTTCTAGGTGCTATATTGTCCTTATGGCTCCACTGCTCGAGAAACTTGTATTGAATATTTGTCTATGTGTTTGCAAAAATTTCATTTGACAGCATCAATCACGCGACAATTTTGCAATGTTGACAAATGACTATATGATACTGCACATCATTTCGTCTTCGGCACCTGGATGTTGGCGCCATCTAACTTATAGTTAGTCACAAGACAATGGTCGACGTTTTGTCACGTTGTCTAACTTTTTTTTTCGATTAAAATTAATACCGCTATGATGAAAAACGTGCATCTGCATCGTTTGATCCGCTTCATAGAATGTTCGTAATTTCTGGTACAGTTAATCCTCAAAAGTGTGATTGATTCTTAACGACATCGTCGTTTTACGACAAATATTTGAAGAGAATAAAAATAAAGGAGTGTATAGGTGGGATGATAAATCTTATAGATAAGCCATGATTAATCGTAAATTCGTAGTCATTTGACCTTCAGTCGGTACATATCACCTTCAGGAATTTTTAAAATTTGATATACTGTTGTGTTTGTGAACAGATGATGTGTTTTATATCGTGACCTATTGCCCATGTGTCGGAAAATTCTCATGCTTTTGGGTTAAATTCGCTGATATATGTCAGCTTGAGATAGAGTCAAGTGTGATTGATTGGCGTTATTACAAGAGATGCGTCTTATTGCTGACATACAGGGACAGATTTAGGAAAGATCAAACAAACGAGTAATTGACTTTGGGCTTTGGAAATAACATTGACATCGTTTCTAGCATTTTGATTAACATCTATCAAAAAGTGAACTACTGTTGAAAACAAGCAGAGCATTTGTTTATTTAAAAGCGAAAAAAATCTCTTTATGCCAACAATTAAGCAACATATCCAGCGACGAAAATTTACAAAACGCCATGGAAACAGCTAGAAAGTAATCGAGCGTATGCAGATTGTAGAATTGTTTATTATCTGTTGATCAGCTGCTAAAATGCTCCCTTAAGGAGACACTAATGTAAAGGCGACCATGTCTGTCTGTCTGTCTGTCTGTCTGTCTGTCTGTCTGTCTGTCTGTCTGTCTGTCTGTCTGTTTGCCTGTCTCTCTGTCTGAGTGTGAAGACTAAGGTGTAAGGCGACCATGTCTGTCTGTCTGTCTGTCTGTCTGTCTGTCTGTCTGTCTCTCTGTCTGAGTGTGAAGACTAAGGTGTAATTGTAACTGAGTATTTCCAAGTTTACGTTCAAGCTTATGTTGTACCACATCATGGCGATACATTTGCTGTTATATTTAGCAGGTTAGAACGTGTTCATTAATCCTAACAGTTTGCAAGTAGTATCTAATCCTTTAATGCGCCTTTTTTCCAATTAAGTAATTGCCCTGATATGGCGTTAAGGTAAAGAAAAGGTAACGGATACTTTCATCTACAGCCTTTTGTCTACTTATGTTTTGTGAATTCTCTGTTTGCTTTTTACAAATCTAGACGCTAATACATTTGTAAAACGTCCAAATTTAGTGAATAAACGCCCAAAGTATGAAATTGGATGACGGATCACCATCACTTTGAACATGTTACATCTTATCCTTAATGCGTCTACTGTGATGTGAAGCAGCTATACAGTATGTGCTGGACTCCATGGGGAATACAAAGAAAGGCCTTCTATACATTTACGTTCAATTTTACACGAAGTAGTCATTATCCGATTATCTTAAAAGTTGATCACGAATGACGTGATTGCATCACGGAGCGAACCTTAGGCCTTTCACGGCAGACAAGAAAACGACATGGTTATGAAAAGGACATGTTTGATATGCCTTCTCCTTACTCATATTAATGTATTCGGACTCATGAAGTCTCAAAATTTGTATGGTTGCCTTGAAGCCTTTTAGTGTCGGATATTCAAATTAAGACTCAATGAGGAATCGAGTATGTCTATATATGCCTCCGTTATTATCAGTCTAGCGTATTTAATAATACGATGGTACCGGCATTGCAAGTAAACGAAGGGTAGTTTACTAGTCCTAATTCGTGGAGTGCCCTCTAACAACGGACTGTAAACTAGAGTTTGAGGCAAATTATGAAAGATGATTACTTGCCTACAGTGGGTAGCCAGCATTCTATTTAGTAAGGATATTAATAGATGACACTTTTATAGATCTTTGGGAAATCTGAGTTTATACACAATAGGAGGGAGACAGTAGAGCAACACTCTGTTCAAGTCCATGCAACTATAATTTTCGTTGATGCACAACCAAATTACTACATTTCCATGTCTACATTTCGTCAATAATAATTACGTCATCATAATTTTGTAACAGTTACAGCAATCATATGCTATGTTTTAGTGGCTACTTTCAAAAACAATTCCCTTTATCAGAATTCTAATAGAAATATATTTGTGGATTTTGGCCCGGTTTATTTCAGTTCCTCCTGGTTGCTAATTGACAATTTCACATAACTATCATTGTCCAATGGTGTGGTGCTCTGTCTGCTTGGAATGGCTGACTAGTTGGTGAGCTGTGGTATCGTCTCCCACGTTCGTCCCTTCGATCAAGAAATCTAATTTGCGTTGCTTTGATGAGAAGTGAGAAGGTCTACAGAACAGTGTAATATCGTCAGAAAGAGGGTAATTTTAACGAAAAATTCCATCAGCATCCCAAAATTGAGTCCGTGTGCTGTCTTATAGTATAGCATAACACAGCCTGTGCAAGTTCACAACAGTGTACATTTTTTGTAATTTGCAATGAATGTACCAAAACTACCAGTACATATATAATATATCTATTACTTATGTAATATCTTTGAAGGAAACTACTTAATATCTTTCTCGAATCGCTTACAGACTTCCACCACTCCGACATCCAACTAAGTGCCGCAAGACTAATTTCGGGGACAATATTTGACGTATTTCCGACTCTTTTTACGTCGCTACTCAGATTTGATTACTGTTCCATTATGATTTAATCCAACAATCAAAAGAAACATTTTTCATTTCACTGTCCCTACCGAAATGCACTCACGGTTTAAGAAAGCAATTTCCTTCTCGTTAACGCGATAGGGTGCTAAATTCATTCTGTCTGATGAAAGGCTTTTCATAAAAAGCCACGACGATCTCTAAAAGGCAAACCGTACGCGTGTCCTAAGGGGAAAGCATTGTATTAAACAGTCAAAAGTACTATAAAGGTTCTGTATCACATTCCGTCAATAACTAGCTAACAATATGGCAATATACAATTACATTTTTGAAAGGAATTCCTTGCCTGACAAATGTGAATTTCATAAATTCGTTTCTCTATGACTTATACTATAAATTATCATTTTCTTTCGTAATAGAAAGAATCTGTGCTAAAACACAAATAAAGGCTGGTAACTGGGAAAGAAGCGAATGTAGTACGTGTGACAGAGTAAACTCTCAACATATAATCAAGTCATTTTATCTGGATTATATTGGAATTTACATTAAATGACCTTATAGTGTACGAAGGGGACACCGTGTTTACAGACATTAATCTCTTTTGATCGTCATCGTGAGAAATGAAATCGTTACTAGCTAGGTAAGGCTCGTCCAAGATTTCTGCGAGCATAACATCGTCACGCCTCCTGCTGCTGCTTTCACATACGCCAGTAAACATGTGGAATAGTGAATGACACACTCTGCAAACATAACGTTTTGAAGGTATACTTTTATTATCCATAAAAACGGGAAGTTAATTTTCTGGCACCATGTAACATCAGAAGGTAATAGAAGACAAATAAAACATTATAATAAAGCAAAGTATTATATAAAATAGTTTGCACAAATTAAAATGCATTCTGTGAAGAATTTCCACAAGAAGGGATACGTCGAAATTTACGCCTACTTTGTGAAACTACCATCATTGAAAGCTATATTCGAAAACGTGTCTCCACTGTAAATACTTCATTTATATAATGAATTAAAAGCCATGAATAATAGTCAATTGCATGCACTTTGATTATGACGTATTTGTATTGAAATATGTCGAAAAAGTAAGTGCTTCGTGCAAAAAAAATGATTTACGTATTTTAAAGTACATTTATCTCTATACATAATCAATATTTTGTGTATTTTCAAGTAGGTAGTCGAGGACATATAGATATGTTCAGGACTAGATTGGAATATGGAACAACTCCAACATGTCCTCGAAACAGCGATCGATATCTACACATTAATGATTGAATCACGTCACGTATACGTCATTGCCAAGTACCTTGACTTTCTTGAAGTAGAAAGAAGATGTTATCTTGCAAGCAGAATAGATGTCGTAAAACATGCTTCTTCTAGTTCAATGTCTACATGAACTGTATACAAAAATCTACGATTCAATGAAAAATAATACATTTTCTGTTTGTTAAAAATGATAATAAAATTCTGACACTTATACAATGTAGACAACAACCAAGTTTGTAGGTTTATATATCTCAATTGTGTCACCTCTGTTATGTTTTTACTTACAATCATGATGTAGTGAATATTTGGGGAAAAGACTACTTAAATGTGCTGAAATCTATCGGACTGAAAAGAGACGGTTGTGTATATTATATTTTGTACTTTGAACTACTATAATATGTTTTTGTTAGTCACACCCGTAGATATTGTAATATGAAAATTAACCATTTGGCATATTGATGTATATAGCAGCGCTTCATTGAACCCAGGGTGACGTTGATGAAATACAAATGTGATTTTTCTTGGAAACAGCCTACGCTCATACATCGGGTACTGCCTACACATTCTATACTAAAAAATATCAAATGCTTTCATGTTTGGTGGCATTGTTTTATTCACGTACACGTTGTACCTTGTCCGCGTGGCTATCTTACCTTCACTAACAAAAAGAATATCAATTCGAAATGTTCGTTAATTTATTAATTTTAATGACTGGTATTATCTATAACTTTCTTACTTATGCTTGTTGGAAACAATGTAAGAATCATGTATAAGATCAGCAAAAGGCATTTGATCTTTTAGTTGGCCGGTAAATCCTTTAATAGACGAGGGCCAATTTGCACGGATGTCATAGTCACCTGACGTACTATACTCAGTTTGATTACCTATTAATGTAATTGGTTTCAAGAGGTTTGGCGATGGAATCTATGTTCAACTGTAGTATGCTATTGCAGATTAATACTTTCCAAAAGATAAGTCGATGTCAAATCCATTCCTCAATCGTGCACGTGTAGTAATGACCAGCTGTGTTGACTTTGGTTGTTGCATATAATACAGCGACAAAGTTTAACATCTATTTCCATGTGACATACTTATGCATACATTGAGATATTTACTGTTTCACCATCGGAATCCTGCCAAATTGCATCCAATGTGAATCCCATAAATATGTAAGTCAGTCAAGTGCTTTGGACGTGCTGCCAGTGTCAAAAGAACGTTCGAGTAGGTCATTATGCCGAGTCATTTCCTTTGAAAACATTCAATGATTTTGTTCAGGTCAATTCATCAGATAGAGCCAAAATCAAGGATGCGCACCGCAAACAACTTTCATTAAGACACATATTGTATAGAGCATACTTTGTATTAATTGACTCGCATCCGCTCTGAATGCAGACAGCGTCTCCTTTACATGTTAAGACCACCAATGTTTTAAACATGTACAGAAGAGAGATCTATACATCATGACACTTTATCGACTCCACTTTTGTTGTACCGATACGTCTCAAAGCTACCAAACAAAGTCATTGTGTGCCTTAACGAAGTTACTCGTCATAGCCATCGAATAAGAGTGTCTGGCCCCACTAATTGGACTCTTATTTTTCTGGAAACTCCACTCCTTCAACGTGTAGCTACATCCAATTATCACGGCAAGTCGTCTCGATTTCAAACATCGCACACCTTCTGATGTACATGAATGTTATAATCAAATGTTATCATTATGCTGTGTTTTGTAAAGCTATGGCGACAGTAGGTCCGTACTTAAGGTAACGAGGAGTGAATTCACTCTGCAATGTTTGTTAAATATAAACAGTAATCAAGTACTCGCTCTTCACCAAAACCAGATTATCGTACTTGATGATACCTTAGTCTGAAGGTACTCGTTACTGAACTGCATGAATAATATTTCTTGCTGGTAAATTTCCAATCAAAATGATAATGAAAGAATAACAGAACGCATCATTGTCGTAGTTCAATGAACTCTTAATACAGTTTGTTTAGAAAATGCTCATTTAGTTTTACATTTTGAGTGGCATTTGGTAACTTAATATCAGTTGACTTCAAACATACTTTTCTAATTTAGCAGATTAAGGATTAAGTGTCGAACCCATTACATTTTTATTATTCAAATATTAATCGAAGAAAGTTTGGAATTCTTAAAAGCATAACCCCAGAATGCCAAATTAGCGACGAGTAAAGAAATACATGACACTGTCTTATAACACAAACAGGTTTGCATATTCACCTTTCAAAATGAATAGGATTTCGCTCTATGAGCACTTTGTGCATGGCAGATTTTCAATCTAAGGTGAGTAAATTATTAATTTAGAGAATGTACTTCCAAAATATGCCTTAATGGTCAATGTTATATATTCTTAAACAGGCGTAAAACATAACGCTTAAAAAATTTAAACTAAAACACACCCATTAGACATACAGGCTGTATAAAGTATGAATTAAACAAAAAGCACTTCATGAGATCAAAGTGTTTGGTATTGCGAGATGTATATTTAACTTAACGAGTCACATTCCATTACGTGCCGTAGCCAAGCCTGTTATTTCATGACAGTGTAAACCAATCTGAATAGTTTGCTGCTGTGCCACATTAAAGGTGATGCGTCCCTCGAGGCCGTACAGACAAATTGGTTTTGCGTTGACATCATGATAGAGTAGGTAGGACTTTTCATTCCTGTATAATTCTATTGTCGTCTTGTGTTTCACTCGATCACTTTCTTGTCCAGTACCCGTGCCGGAAATCTGTAGGCACAAAATGTGTTTATATGACCAAAGAAAGCGCCTTAAGAAAAAGCATCCCGTATTGATATGCAAGCCAGTGTAAGTTTTCTTATTCTAGTGTTTTTCTTTTAATTAGAATGCCTCAAGGTAACTAACAAGCGTAACTTGCTTTCGTATAAGAGTGCTAATTCTGATCAGGTCATTTCTGTAATCTTTCTGTTTCTGGGTCAGGGTTATGGCGCCTTCTCCTTCTGCAGCTGGTGCCGTTGTCAGGAGTGATAACCTTAAAATGGTTGCACTCTTGGGGTCTCACAGATTAGTTTTGACGTCAGTGTTAAAAGTAGGTAAAGATCTTTTTAATCTATACCATATCAAATAATATTACGACGTAAACGTAGATAGTATTGCTACCCTAACAAACTTATAATAAAAATTATTTACCTCTGACAGAAGTCAAACCGTAAATAATGAACTTATAGAAACCGCCCTCTTTTCTTGAGTAAAGTCAATTTGAATCGCATATTGGTACTGCGATGTTGTAAAGCAATATTTCAAGATCATTCTTACATCACCAATGCCCTAATATTTTAAAGATTAAGAATTTATAGTTATATATGAAGACCCCTAGTACAAATGTGTACCTTGAGTATTCTGTAACCACCTTAATTGTTATTACATAATAGTACGCATCCTCAACACAACGCAGTCATATACCAGACATTGAAAAAAAAACATTGATTGCTAGACGTTATCAGTGCATTTATCAAATGAATCTCTGGAGGATGAGCTGTTCAATTTACCGGCCAGGACTCTCATCCTTAATTACCCTTAGTCGTAATTGCTCCCTTCCCTTAGCTCGGTAACCATGGTGGCAATCAAACTATGGCATCATTGCATCAAGGGCTATCGCTAACAACTGTCTCGAACGAAGTTAGAACGTTCGTCTACTATGACCAGATTCCTTTCTGAAGATCTTTTTTTAAATAAGTGATTGTAGTTTTCTTAACACGTGGTGCTAATGACGCAAATTCATAAAATGCAAATAATTCGGTAGGTTGAAAGTTTGTGGGCAACTGTTGATTGTTAGCTTTCCTGCAGGAAATGTTGATTGGGTAGTCATGCGGTAGATGTGATAGCGGAAAAGCTCTAACGATTGCAAAGTTTAAACAGGATGAGTTTAAGATATATTTATTAGATGTAATAGGAAAACTTGAAGCATGTCAGGTAGAAGACAACAGGATGATCCGGAGTGAATTTCTTAAAGAACAAGTCTCCAATCGCCATTATCTCCATACTGTAGTACATTTGTTTCCTTTGGGAAGGGAAAATCGCTCGCTCATTGGAGAGACATTTAGGTAACTGTCAATTTGTGAAAACCTGTCTCTTTCCACCAAACAACGTAGCGCAGGTAATACATGTCTTCTTAACGATCATGCAATGTTTGTTTTGAATAATTTACGATTTCGACAAATTGCAATGTCTTCCTTTCAATATCCATTATCATACATGTATGTGACATGTCGTACTATGTTTCTTTTATAAGCATAAAATAGTTGGGCTTCTTCAGACCAAGTAAGTGTTAGCTGGTCACGTGATCATGGCAACGCAATTACTTTGTCGTTGCTGATTATTTGCGCAAACACGCACATTGGTGATCATCGGCGTGAAATGTTTATGGTGAGTCTTTCATTCCTTTAGTTGAACGTGCTAGAGTGTTACTTTTGTTAATTTTTTCATTCTTTTCATTAATAACGTTCCAGAATTATTATTAATCTCGCCAATTTGTAAATTTACGGTTCGTGCTACAAGCTGAGTAATCGATTGGGACAAACAGGTGTAATAACAAGAACATGGTTTAGCGTTGTCGTATCTTGAAGCTTGTAACAGATAAATTGTCTAACGAGGTAAAAAAACATGGTACGCTTATGTTGTACATGTCAATTCTGGATGCATAGGGCAACCGATGTCATGCCACTAACTTGCGTTTTGTCGAAACTTCTAGCTAGCAACCTTAAGGAATATTGAGTGTGTTGACGAAAAAACTAAGTGACTGCACTGACTTGTGTGTTTCTAAAGTGTATTCTAAATTATGCCGTAGCTACTTTTCAAGGCATAAAGTTACACTCGCCATGTTATCCACGGCCGACACAGCTACATTTGTATTTCCATAAACGATTACGTGATCGTGAGAAACGATAGACAGCGTTTGGTGATGATAACTCTCCATCTAAATTTGTACATTCTTTAATCTTGAAATATGATGCTCATAGGTATGCATATTCATAATTAGTTGGTCCGCATAATCACTAACTTTCTGGTTTAACATAAACGAATACAAAATGATTATGTCATCACTCTTATTATTAAGATACGATTTCTCTCCACTCGAGTAAGACATATACGATTATTGACATGTTATCCATCAAACTGAGTCTATACAATCAGGACAGTCACAGAGGAATTCGAAATGTTATTGTGTTTTCCACCACGCCATATGAATGTTCAAACAGAATGAAATGAATAATTTATTAGCATTGGTATTACATTTTCATTTTCGACACCATTTTCATCTTCATATTCTGGTCATGAACAGATATATACAAAACTTTTGAAACCTCATATGTACCATATGCAATATTTATAGTGTGCCTAGTTAGATGTATCTGGGGAACTAGTTATAACATACGTACGTACTGAACTCTTGTGCATTATTGATGCAGAAGAGAAGAAAATGTTTCTTCTGGCTCTAGTGATGGAGAAGAACTTATAGTCTTGTTTTAGTAAAAGTGCCATTTGATACCTACAAGCTTACTAATGTTTTGTTGAGTGCAGAGATATTCAACCATGGCTTTCCGGTGACGATATCCCTACCTCGTTTGATGTTAATTTAACAGAAATAGCATACTGTGATTATAGTCAGGTGAACAAGCAGAAAAATGAAACAGTAATACAAACACGCTTTACGGTTTATAATGAACTATCCAATGGGTCTCCATTGGTTATATGTTCTGCTTACCATGTGAATTGAGACAAATGATGTCATTCAAGTTGTAATAATATATAAAAATAAAAAGTACAAAGATGATCCCATATGTACATCGATTTATCATGTTCCTAGATACATGACAGTTTGTGTAAAAATGGATGATGCATGTCCTGCATGAGTTTTATGTTGTCGTCTTTAACAAACAACGCCATTGCCCCTGCTCTTCCCTCGATTTTATCACTTCTTGCCTTGTTCGCCACTCTCACTTTTATTGTTCGCTACGTTCCATACTTGCTATGCGTACACAGACGTTCGACTGAGGCCGTTGGACATATTTCTACATGAGAGATTTGGGAAGAGTAACTGTAATGACCTTTGCTAAATCATTGCGAATACGATTTGTAGATTCTGCTGCTAGCATGCTAAGTTTGTTGCAGCTTTCAGTATGAAGGACGGGTCCTTGGTATATAATGTATTATTGTTTCATTGTATAACACCCAATACAACTATCTACACGTAGACAAGACTTCTTCTCCCACACACACACACTCAAGGACTTTATTTCATCTTACAGCATCTGTAAAAGAAAAATTGCGTTCCTTCAATCATAAGCAGGTGTTGAACGCACAGGTTAGAGTTCATAGCTTTGTCAGAAAGGTTACATTGCTCCAGTTACTAAAGTGTCAATTTTCAAAAGCTATACTGATGTAGAATATATGGACTGTTACCAACGCTGATCTAATCACTCGTTCTTATTTAACAGCTGTACCCATCCTGCCAAAAATAGGTACGAGACTACATATAGAACTATAAGCATACAGCCATTGCAGTTTCCATAGTCTAACAACCTCTGTCTTGTTATTTCTACATTATTTTGACAAGATCCCATTTAATATAATTACGTCAACCTGTCTTTGCAAAAGAGGCACGCTGCAATATTTAGCTACAAAGCTTGAATGGTGTTTATTTGAAAGCTAGGTGATTTTTATTCAGATTGAAAAAGAAATGTTTTTCTTTTGAATTGACACAGAATTAGTCGACGGAAGTCCGACACGCAATTGTAGGTATGGGGTAATAAATTAGTTTACACATTGCCTGAACCACTAGTACTTTATTCATTTATTGCACAACAATAATGTTCAACACGAACGTAAGATTTTTTCCTTCTAGCTGAGAGTTATGACATGCCTTACTTATAGAATATGAACGCCTACGGCACAACTGAACTTCCGTTTCTAAGTCATATTTCATTCTCATTAAATAACACGATATATAACCTAAATGCCATTTCGGTCAAGACAAATTTTATCAATCATCTCAAACAATTGGGAATGCAAATTACTTTTTTTTTCATCAAGTGTGCATTGTGATACATTCAATATGACTTCTTCGAATGCACAGAGTACACAAATTGTCGTTTGATTTATTTGATTTGATCAAGGCGTTAATAATGCAAATTGGTCGAGCAAATGCATTGGTTGAATATTGTGGAGAAATAATTGCAGCGTGTTATAGCTATATCTACAGGGAAATGTAAAACGTTAGGAATATCGAAGGTTATTCACAACTACCGTCCAATATATGTCCGTGTGATAAACAGTAGACGGAAATTCGATTTTTATAGTATGACTTTTTGATAATTAGTAAAAGAATGTCTCATTCGTCTTAAGGTATGACATATTTGACAACATCAATTGATAAACACTGTCGCTCATTTTTGCTTTATTTTGTGTGCAGTGGCGTGTGTAGTGAAGTGTATGCATGCATGTATGCATGTATGTATGTATGTATGTATGTATGTATGTATTCACATGAATTCATGCAGACGCACTGGATTCCCTACCCTCTTTCTATATACCTACAGTCAGTTAATTATATCATGTTCAATTCAGATACATACATGCTATTAGCGTATACATTAAGTTTCCAGGCGCAACTGCATCTCTTTTCGTAAATTAAGTCTAATTGCTTGTTTCAGAGTCCCTTTGTCGAGGTGAAAATAGCATAAGTGATTCTATAGAAGGCCTGAAAATAGGAACTGCGTATCTTTTAATGTTACTATGCGAGACGCAGTCGTGTTGCATAATTTACAGTCGCCTCACGTAGGTATATCGTAGGTAAGCATGTAACCAGCGACCGTAATAACCTTCCGTCGGTTGGATAGATTAGACGTCGGGTAAACTGCTTTAGGAATAGTCAATGAATGCTTAGACAAGTGAAGACAGGGAGCAGTACAGTCACGCCCTTTCCATATGTTTGTATTGCAGAGATGATTCGTAGTTTCGGGCACTCAGTAATATGCAGTTCGAATGAGAGACGATAAGCTAGCCACCTTTTATCATGGATTCAAGTGATTTGAGCGATTTTGAAGAATTCAAAGACGTCGCTGATGGCAGCCAGAAAAGACGAAGACATAAAACTGTCATACCACCTGTGGAGCTCAAAGTCCTATATGGAATTATTTGTTTGATACTCTCCATTTCATCGTTTCTGCCTGCGTTTATATTCCTTGGTGTCGGGTCTGTCCTCGCACCTGTCAAAGTCCACGGACTTAATATCTTTCTCATAATAGGGGGACTGTTCCTCGTAATTGGATTATTTTTTGCGTGTGCCACAGTTATTTTTTGTTGTAAGGCCCGTGCTGATGACGACAGTCATACGCATAACTGTAAACATGGTGTCTGCAGATGTAGATCTGCGTATGAGCCGATAGCTGCGGTTTAACACTGCATCAAAATGTGGTGTCTGTTTTCGAAGAATACACTCGCCACGAGATACCTTGATGTGATGACAACAATGTGGAAACTTCGTGTTTGTGCGCATAGAATTTCAATCGCCACAGACCAACTGTCAACCATCGTGGGAAACGACATTGCATACTCTGGAAGGAGAGCGTACTGCAATCGACTTCATTTGCTGCTTTGGGAGGTTGATGCTGACCGTGTATATCCAGCTTCATTCATGGCCCATACTGTTTAACAAGGGAACATAATTTGGGTTGAATCGTTCACAACATTGCGACGATACATCCATCCAACCCATTTGGAAACGAACAAATTCATTCAACTCGATAGACATTCAGACTTCGTTTTTTTTCCCCACCATAGGCTAACAATTATTGACTTACTTTTAACAGTCAACGCAGCCGGATATATGTTCTCAAGTAGTCGTTTGACTTGCGTGCACGGATAGGTAGAATATTTATGAAATCGCTGTAGTTCGTTTTGATTCATCTCGCATTTATTTGTCCAAATATTCTTTCGATGGTATTCACGTCTGCACATGCTAAAAGAATGACAAACAACAAATTACTCGACTAACGCAGACATAGCAATATGGGTAAAGTTAACATACATTTCCCTTCTATATGCTAATCTATATCATAACGTTCTGCTCACCGTACCCGTAATATCATATAGACAGACCGCCATCTGTAAGTGATGACAGGAAGGAACTACTTACAATTTGACAGACGTTGTCTCTAATATGTACAGCTTTCAACCTCTATATACTTCTCAATTATTACCACTCTAATAGACTTACAGTAAAATTACAATGGCATCATATACTCAGTGCTGTTTAATTGGAGGCAATAAATCACCAATATGACGTGATACACGTCACCTGTCACGATCAACGCATTCTGGCCGACTTTAGCCTAATAATTCACGGGTTGTTTTTGTTGACATTCAAGCTCGCGCCTGTGTGTGTATGCCGAGCAGTAAAACAACAAGATCGATAACACAGATATACAGGTACAAATTGTTGAATTACTTGTATTACCCACAAAGTTAAAGTCTATCTTATCCAATCTTTACCACATTATGAAGACGTGTGACGGTCCTGGGTTGTACTCTTTTACTGAAGTACCTTGACTTAGTACGGCCCTCGGCCCTCGGTTTCATGTTCGTCACCGTTAGATGACCTCTGAACAGTTTTATTTAGGTTGTAACCATGGTTGCAAGACGGGATATAAAATCTGACGTTTTGTGTAGTTCGCCAACACATTTCACAAACAATTCTTGACTAGCCTTCAAATTTATAGGGAAAAGCGCGCACAGTTCATTGTATTTCTAAATATATAACGCGAAAAAAAACTTTTCACTATACAAAAACCAGTCTTACGAAAAGATATGTTTGATTAAAACATGTTGAATTTGCAAAGACTCCTCGGTATGGCAGAGAGTCGGAGGACTTCTTGCGATGATTACAGATTTTGTCTGGGAAGACAGGAAAGAGCCATTACTAGTAGACAGACGGTTCAAAAAAAACATTCTTAAAAAGTCAATAGGCCAGGAGAGTTGGTCCTATGATTTTTTTGCCTAAGGCGCATTGGAATCTTAGATCAAGTAACTCGATGGTCGAGACAATCCGTCTCGGAACAAATTGTGCGATATCCTTATTATTATGTTTCAGGTTACGAAGGTTTGTCCCAGTAGGATTACAAGTAATGGTCACCATTCATAACAAGGTTGAATCCGAAATTATCTTGTTTTAGGCAAGGATCATTGTGTAAGTTGTACTGTAGTAAACATCACATAGCCACAGCAATGTCCTGTCTGGATATATCCTTGGTAGACCATGTAGTCTGGATATATCCTTGGCAGAACATCTTAAGTAAGTGTTCCGTTTTATTTCGACGTGTTTTGATGTTCATTTTAACTTGACATGACGAGCATGAAATAACTTGTGACGCATCAATTATTTGAATAATAGTACCGTCAAGTATTTACATCTGGAACCAAAAATCTCCTTGCGATCTCGCATTTGCTCGCAATAAGTAATCAACAAATAATACCTCTTGGAAATACATATGAGAGACGATGATGACAAACCAATGATATAGCTATGATATTCTTGCTTACATGTAATTACACAGTCAGTTTCTTCATTCATTTTTTTGAAGCAGATATCAAAGCAAACATGAAACTTTACATTTCATTACAATATTTCATACAATTTACAGAATTATTGGTTG
Source organism: Glandiceps talaboti (assembly GCF_964340395.1). NCBI lineage: Eukaryota > Metazoa > Hemichordata > Enteropneusta > Spengelidae > Glandiceps > Glandiceps talaboti. Next base: position 11,349,977 of record NC_135553.1, read on the forward strand.
GAAATATATTGCCTAAACTCGCCAGGATTCCTGTCGCCAGTGTAGATTCATTATATAACACTACAATATTTATGTGTCAAGTATTTTTCATTAACCGGACGAATCTCTATTTCACTGCACTGATTAATCAATGATTGTATAGATTCTGATGCTGTAATAAACTAAGTAAATGGTCAGGGTTTAAGCCAAAGTAGACACTCTGGTGATACTATACTGTAACCCTGAATTTTAAAAAGTAATGAAGAATTTGCTAGACTGATTATCATTCCAAAATAAAACAGAGGGATATCTTAGGTTGGAACTTACAAACCCACTCCAGCCTGTTAAAACATATAAATTAAAACGTCAGCTACGTAAATTCATATGCTAAAATGTACAATTTATGGTAGCAAGATTCCTTCTGTTACCTCACTACGTCACTCATTTTACCAACCTGGTCATGTATGGTGAATGATATGCAATATGTACTTGACTGGGTTCTCGGATGATATCACTTCCCTGACTGAAAGTGTTAAAAAGGATGGCGAATTTCATAAGACAAAGACTATAATCCATGCCGATAAATTCCATCCAAGTTGATACGAACACACAGACACCCTGTCTACATTGAAGTTGGGAGGGCCAGTTCTTTGTGTGTGAATCCAAACACCAGATTGTTGTGAAACTCGGGAGGGAGCAAGGGGGGGAGGGTACCTCAAAATGTGAATGCCAAACAAAACTTATGGCGTCTGATCCAACCTTCCTCTTCTTGACACAATTGTCGGGTAAATTGATGATGAATATGAAGGCAACATACTGCCAAAGACGCCTATGGCATCCGAACGAAATTTAATATTAACGGAAAGCTTTCATCTAAAATACGCCAATCTTCGATTAAGACATCCTGTGTTTCATAGACAAATGTCTATTTGGTTTGGTTTTGATAGAGAAAATATTCAAGATTAATTCGATTTTCTTATGTTTGCCTTTCCTTATTAAAGCTATATTGGATATCTTTTGAACACATAGATCTATATTACCTTTTCTTTTCTTTTTTTAAAACGCCGCCTGGCGACCTGTTAATATATAATGACGTTCAATATAACTCAACTAGAAATATTCAATAGTTAAGTTTATAAAAAGAATCCTGGTTAAAACAAACTGCCTTTTCAATTTAATTCCCAAGGAAATATATTGATATTTTGTTCGTGTTGCGTTTCATTATAGCAAATTGTTTGCGGAGGTTTCATTTTTAAGGGTGTTTCGAATAAAAGGAAGACGTGATCGATACGTTATATATATATATATCATATAAGTTGTCAACGTTGCATTATATAGGCAGATGCTATACGGATATTAAAAGGCAGACACTGTCATTGCTAATCCCTGAATGATCTTCTTTCAATAAATGTCACCTTAAGAATTAGAATTGAATCGCTTGCAACAAATAAGGAAACTGAAGTGAGTGTGTTTTATTTAAGCAACCCAAAATCTCCTTACATGTGCAATATTAAACTGGATGCCTGTTGTCAAATAGCTTGAAGCTTCGACTGTAGAGTATTGATGTATTGGAAGGTTTTTTTATATTGAAGTGACAGAAACGTTATAATGTGTGATTAGTTATGTATTCATTGCCTCAAATGTCAATACTCGATCGATGGTAAACAGTAATGCAGAAATTGTACTCTCGGCAATTTCATACACTTATTATATGGCAACGATGGGCACTTGTAGATGTCTATTAACCCGAGGGCTGATATGCAGCAACTATTCCCGAGGCTTTCGCAACTATTCCCAAGGCTTTCGGTTAACAGCTGCGACATAACAGCACTAGGGGGGGGGGGTGAGGTGACGCGACGTCTAGTAGTGCCCGAATAAGGCCAGGCAATAAGTGTTTTTTAGCTCATCACAAAGAACATTCTTTCCATAGTCAAAACAAATCACCGACAGGACTTCTGTGCTACACGAAATGTGTCATAGAAAAATAATATACAAATGGTACCTCGCTCTATGCAAATATGGGTTACTATGGGTCAATAGTCAATAACACGTGACACTATCTAAACCAATTACTGAAGACTATGAAAATGACGTGATATAACATGAAATACGCAATGTACATCCATTTCCGTTTTCATGAATCTAGTGTCATATCACTGTTAATAAAGCATATCATGATTTTTTTCATTTTGCATTTCTATAATAATAGACGTGTATATGTAGAACACATATCTTGTACACATTTTAGTCAAGTATTTCTGACACGACTTCAAATTCTGTTTTTGTAACGAGTCTTACACACAAAATACTGAGTATAGAGTTTCATTTTAAAAGTGTAATTATTCAAACTATTTTTGCATCAAAGTTTCATCAAAAATATGTAAATATAGCAATTAAAGCGAAGCTACTGAATAAAAAGAATCACGTGTAAAACCACTTGACTTATGAACTTCTAGCAAAGGTTGTGCCAACGATAACATATCGTAAGGAATATAAACACTGATACAGTTAATAGCACAATTTGGTACTATTTCTTTTGTATATAGTACGTTGTTTTTATGGTAACTCTTTGTAAGATGCCGACTTCCGCACAATGTGCTCTTATTCAAATTAGCCTCAGAGGTTTATCAAATAAAGGAGAAATTAAAAGCAAAAACCAGTACAGGAAAGATTACATAAAGGTCTTTAAAGAGGCCCATGGGTGACAAGCCGATCGTGATAAGACGGGCATTAATGTACAAGGACTCCTTTGGGATACCATCCTTTTATACCGTCTAATAGCAGTAAAAACGTAATTGCATATGAAAATATTCACGTTTCGCTTACTTTCCGTGGTTTTGTAGACTTGCATTTATACTATGTCATCGCTGTGAGCATATTTTAACTTGACAGAATATGTTTTAACAACATGGTTATGCTCCGTATGTATGAATAACTCAATATTTTGACAGGGGAGCAGCGCACACGTTATATACATATTTCTGATATTGTTCATCATGAAGATTGACAAGAGCTAATGACGGTACAACGTACGTGGCGCCTACCTGTATTGACTGTCTTAGAAGGCCAACATGCCTGATGAGTGTATAAAGGTCATATCAGTCTTCGAGTGGTACAGGTTTATTAAGCCAAGTTGTCACATTCAATGCACGTCATCGATATGTAAACAAAATAGAAGTGGCTAGGCGTAAAATTGAATTGACAGGACTGAATTACTTATGCATAAAGAAAATATATTAGCTTATTACATCATTTTTTTATTATCATTAGTCTTTATTTTGGTCGTCAGAGAAACCCAAAGGATAATAAGTCCTCAAGTAAAAGTAATCAAAACTAAAAATTACGTTTTCAACCTAGTTAAACACCATACGTATTTCTTACGTATTTCATAAATGTCATGTAATTCTTCATGACGTTTTGCCGTTAGCTACGTAACCACATACTCAATCTGATTTCCACTTTGTTTATTTCATTTGTCAGTTTCATCATCTTTTTAATAAATTTTAATATGATATGCCACGAAAGCATGACTGTGCATTTTCATGAAATATGAATATTTCTACCGTCTTAGAGAAGTTGTATTCGTGACGACATGACAAGTACGTACAATTTTCCTCAAAACAGGCAATACACAGATACAAACCCCTCATACAAACTGAATGGCTAAGCGCGAAATGTCACTGTTTCGATAATCAGTAAAATAGAAGCTAACACGACAATATATGAATACTGGCATCACGTCAGTTTTATGAAATAACCTTATGGATGAGAATTGGGTTTTCACTTTTCTTTTATTTGGCATTTTATTTGTCTATGACGTTTTTCTACTTGAACAAAGAACAACCATGAGAAACAACATATATCAAGTCCTTGCTCATAACTAAATACATTGCAAAAAATGTTTGAAAACATGTCATAAGTTTAACCTTAAGCAAGCTTACAGTTGTTATTGCACGTACAACAACAAAATCTTTTCACACGTTTTAGCTGTTTTCCTATTTATTGAGTTACAGACATGAAATTTGTCGACGTTCTTTCACATGGGTTTTTTAACAGGAAAACATGATAAAATAGTTTCATTCACTGTGTAGAATTCTCAACGAAAGCATATTTCATCCATTAACAGTGTAATACAATTTAGGAGACTTCAATTATTTTTCGACGACTGATAGCCTTCTCGCCCTTGGGAATGTTGATATAACCTAATAATTGACATGAAGAAAATCTAAAAATCAACTCGTATAACTTCGTTATAGTACAGCTGCTCGATCGCCAGTTTAGTGGATGCAACATGACGCTTTTGTGACAAACATCACTTATCGTGTCCTCGGCTTTACCTCAGAAACAGTACCAGAGCAAGGTGTTCCCTTATATCCGTTAAACAGGCACAGAGCTATAACTATCAGTACCAAAGCTATTTATGCACAGTGGTGTTTCAATATGCGAAAAAGCGATAAACAGTGACTGACACAGACTTAGATGTGTCATAGTGAGTACTCGTGTCCACTCATTTATTTCTTATCCATATTACCACTGTATAGCATGTAATTTCTCGGTACCTGCAATAACATTTCATCTCACGATAAAGGGTCAAAATAGAACAAAATGATCAACTTATTCCCATGAATGTCTATTGTATTGCATGTGTAGCGCGTGGATCGGAAGTTTTGGTGTCGACCAAGAAAATCGAACAGTCATCATTTTTATGACACATCTAGGTGATAGAATTCAACTGCATGTACCTAGATTGTCGTCACATAAAATTAAAGGTTTTGACGACATTTTGTGGAATGGTGTTAATCATCCAAATGAATCTTTCTAAACGATGTGCAATTATTTGTCGCAATGCAAACTTCCATCTATGGTTAGCCGCGATTCATGTTATATCAGCAAAATCGCTACACATGTTATACAGTAAGCCTTTGTTATTGGTTTATAGTATGTAGCCGAGTCATCAGTCATCCGGACACCCCATTTCCTGTATGCTCCTTCTATTGACATATGTTTTCAGTTTCGTGTACTTATCTGTCAACGTAGACGCGTACATAAAGAACATTAGTCTCCAGAATGTTCTCTGACCAAAACGCGATAATTAGTTTCACAATGAGGAGTTGTATGATACTCACTGGGACGAGAAAGGATTGCGTCTACCAGAATGGGTATCACTGAGTGTATCATCTAAACAGCTCTTTATGGAAATTTGAGTTTGATACCTTTCCAGGTGTCAAATCAAATATGACTGTTCACATTTATATGTATATACCTGTGTTCGAATTGATTATTCGCGATAGCTTCAAACAGTTCCGCTGGTTGCTAATGGGCATAGCCAGAGGTCATACCAAAGTAGAGGACGAGACAATTAGTGGTTAGCTACATATGGAGATGGTTGATTGGAGAGTAGTCTGACCAAACAGCGGGAATGTTTATGCATTGTGGCTATTTTTCTGTGCGATTCGTCTGTCATGACAGCACTGTAGAGTTTAGAATAGAGTTGGACTTCAACGGATCGATGGATAGGAAAGTAGAATAAAACAAGAAGAACATGAAAGGAGAAGATTTTTTTTACATTATATGAAGATGTGAGCTTGAACCATATGACAAAACAGAACACAAAGTACGCCTTCATTTTAAAGGTTATAATATAAATACAACAGTGACTATAGTTAAGCCGAAATAGAATGTCGTGTTGCTCGACAATAATAATGCCAATAAAGCTACGTTTTATCATTTGGTTTGACAAATATTTGAAACACTTTCTTATATCTTATATCGCCTTGCTCAACAAACACTCAACTGCATTTGGTATATGTTAATGTAGCGTGTGAATTATCAAAGGTAGCAAAAGCAATGTGAAGATTTTGTCAAGCTTTGGGACGTTTTGTTGCAGGTTAAATGGGAAGGGTGCATTTTCTAGTTTATCATCGAAATGTTTATGGAATTAATAGTAAAGGCATCATTTCCCTTTCATTGACGTCCTTAGATCTTGTAAAGTCTTGTACTTAAATCCTAAGCATTGCAATTGTTGCTGAATGGTAATGATTGATATCGTGATTATAAACCAGTTCATTAAAATCAAACCAATATGTCAAAAACTTTGTTGCTATATCGATGAATACAGACATCTGTAGTCAGTGAACGTTAAGTGGGCTAACAAAAGATTGGATACAGTTACAATAACTCGTGTGTAATGGTTTGACATCTAAGGCTTTTGATTAAACACATATATCCAACTGTTTTGACAATTTCTTCAGTCAACTACTGCACTACATTATGTTATTATTCTGTGTCTCAAACAAGCACCATGACATCTAGGTATAGATCGCTCCGAGTGCACAAAACAGACATCATCTTACGCCTCAATTCATCGAAGATTCGGGGGTAAATTGCGCATCTTAAGTGGCTTGAAGTTACTTGCTGTGAGAGGTAATTCGTTACGAATGACTTCTAGCTACTAGAGGGAAAGAAAAGAAATCTACGTGACACGTATAATCAACTCAAAGTGCATACAAATCAATATGAGAAGTTACTAATACTAAACATACATACATGCAATGCATCATAAGTCAAATTACAAATATAGCCGCCATTCAGTCAATGTGATATCATCACCATCACCACTTGAATGTACGTTCATGCCTGTACAGTGCCCAGCCATAGCTGGTTTTTAAAAAAACAGTACAGTTTACATATTGATGAGTTTGAAATTTCTTAATTCTGGCAACATACATTGGGGAGAACATTTCAGGTCACAAGGGCAACACGACTATTCACAACGGAAAGGTTATGTCTGATGCTTAAGGTCACAGACAAGTTATTACTTGTCTGCTTTAAGAGAGCTAAAATAAAAACGATTCAACCCCATATCTTGCACTAGATGTTGAGGTACAGTCACGCAGGTGAGTTTAAGAGATATTATTATACCTACTGATTTATTTTTTGTTTTTATTTTCTAGCAAATGTGATTTTATATTTTACATCATAAAAAAAATCTTCTAGTTTTGGTTATCTCTTTCAAAAGTGACACTTTACAAGTGAAAATACTGTAAAGCAATAATTATTGTTATCCAAGATTTTAGAAAAAGGGTTAATTAAAAATTAGTGAAATATCAAAAAAAAATAAGTTTAAGAATAAAAAAAACCCAATAGATCAGAAGGTGTTTTGTGTAAAGGAGGGTGTTTGATGCATGTCACCATTATTTGCTAATTTAAGATATGAACACCTTAAAGTTCAGGGCACAGCTGTCCCATGTCATGTAATGTGCCCCCGTGCAGCACTTGACATCAATTAACTGCTCACTGGAGTTTAAAAAAAGAAGAAGGGGGACACTGATATGGAAGACGTGACTTGCATTTTGTATTTGCGCCATGAATGTGAAGATCCATCGAAAAATATTCTGCTATAATGATACAATGGGTACAATCATGTTGTAAAGGGTGTGTACGTTGTATAGAGCCCGAGATAGTATGTAGCTGAAGCATTCCACTGGAATTTACTGTGTTGGCGTGTTTCCGCTATATCGAAATGGACACATGATGATAAAATGATCACTGAAATTGAACACAATTTTGTTTATAGCGGTTCTTGTGTGTTCACTACAGCTATACGCTTGGCTTGCCGGTGACTTGCAGTTTAATATGCATGACCCCAATCAAAGACGATTGCCCATTACTTTGACCCCCCCGCGTGTAGCACATGGTTTTTACTTATCATAGATGAAACCGCCTCTCTGGTTATTGATCTCCAATACATAGGTTACTGAGGTTACATCAATTAGCGTCATAGAAAATACAATTAGGAGAAAAGCTATATTGTAACAACCCTGTACATTAATTTAGAAATTAGACTTGATTAAATTAGGCGAGTGAACGACTTTCCGCACATACACAAAGGCATACTTGGATCCTTGCCATGGTTTATTCTCAATTGATAACAGCTAGTGAAAATTACATTACGACGTAGCACACATCTATATTGCTGCATAATTGATTGACTTTCACTCCTCCTGTCAGTTTTTACTTCCAGAAAGGCAAACGTAGTATGCTTGTGAAACATTGAAAAGCTATCGACTCGGGCTATAGATGTACCTTATTACATTAGAAAGACATTAAATTCAGAGTTACCAAAGTCCCTTTTATCTAATCATGCTGACTAAAGTTAAATAGAATGAATTGTGTGTAACCCTTTCAAGTTAAATGCTTGAAATGTAAGGAGGCGAGAATTTCCGAGTTTATGCATTCTTCTTGTAGCGCCAAATTAAATTTGGATATGTTGAGTGCTGAATATGTGAAAGAAATATAGTTATAATCATATAGAGGCATGACAATATGTAGCAAATTGACAGGGTACGTTAAAAAAGGAGGTGTCACGAATCGTGTTTGATAATTATGCTGCAGCTGATGACATAGCTGTCAGTCACTAGCGTCAGTGTACCGGATTTCTTTCTACTCAACAGTTTCTGAGATTTCCATCAAAGACTGGAATCCATCGTTAAATTATTTAATTTCCGGAGACAAAATATTGACCCAATAAAAGGTTATTCGAAAACGGGTATAAAACGATGCAAATACTAATTACATGAATTAAATTGTAAATCTTGATATAAGAGAGAACAATGTAAATAAATATTAGACATAATGAACTATAACCCTAACCTGGAATGACGATCACATACAAAATATAAGAACTATAGTTAGCATGGGAATTAGAAAAAATCGAACATCTCGTGGTAAATATAGTTTTCAACAAAGTCTGCAATAGATCGTAATAGAAGAAAAGTTGAACTATTTTTGAATGAATGAAAGAATGAATGAATGAATGAATGAATGAATGTTCTCGTGTGTTTATCCACTCACTCACTCGCTTGCTCACTCACTCACTCACTCACTCACTCACTCACTCATTCATTCACTCATTCATCCACCCACCCACTAACCGACGAACGGACTGACTGACCGACCGACAGACTGACCAAAAGACGCACGCACGCACTCACTCACTGAACTTACTCACATAACAAGCACTTGTTGAGATAAATCTCTCCAAATGCAATTTAAGACAATTCAAATATCTCTATTAGGAGATCTAGAAAGTGGGTACAAGTACGAAACAGCAATTACTTCCAATTGGCCTTACATTCTTGAGGAATTAATCTTGATTACATTTAATATGTAACTCAGATCCTAGCAAAACATGGTTTCATTATTGGATTTCCTTGTTTAATTAAACAAATACTGTATACCGAGAATAACAAAACACGAAGAACTAACATGGTATAGTTAAAAGCACACGCGGAATAATGTAATAACGTTGTACTTCAATTCATGGACGTATTTTCTTTCGAAAGGTTAGTAGATATTGTGATGATGTGATTACTACATCCCAAATGACGGTAACTTTGTTCTATAAGTCGCCTACATTGATACTTCTGATTTGGAGTCTCGTAAAAAAAGGATGACTACGTGTACAATTACAATGTGTATAGCTTCAATTAATAAAAAAAAGATGTCAAACCTATCAATACACAGCCAAGTATTCTGATTGCATGGATTATCTTTGTACACATTAAAGGGCAGACAGTAAGCTACGTCAACATGCTTAATTATAACAGTGTCCAGTCCATACATGCAGTCTAATAGCTACGCTGTAGAATCGTTCGATACTATTGTCAATTGTTTGTAGTTGATAAAATACCAGACTTTGGCTGGAAACTCATGTTTACTACATTGGATGACGGGTCTTTTATTAATTAAATCAACCTTGAAAGGCTGGCTGGTCACTTTGACGCTTTCTACAGCATAACTATATATGATTGGATGCAACCAAATCTGGTCGCACTTTGCATGATATTGGGCTGTTTATACTCTTGGCTTGGAAGCATGACAGAGCTGAACAAGTTGACATATCTTGTAATATATATATATATATATATATATATATATATATATATATATATATATATATATATATAACTCGGTGAATATCAATATATATATACATACATACATGTATATATATATATATATATATATATATATATATATATATATATATATATATATATATATATATATATATATAATTGACTGGATGTAGATAAAACCACATAAAAGTGCTCAATACAGGTAGTAGAGCGAATTATATATAGGTTTTGAAAATTTGAACCAAATTATATGCTATAGACCCTACAGAACTGTTTCGTGAGGTGCGTAGTAAGTATGTATGGTTTCTTAAGGATAAAGAAATTGATTACGACATCACATGGAAAATTATCGCACGCGCGCGACCGTACAACAGCTCCAGTCAGAGATGTAATCTCTGCATAACTGAAAAGTATATTATAATTTGTCAACCTCATCGTTGCACTCTAAATAAACGGAATGAACTTGTGTCGTCGTGTAGGCATAGACATAAATCATTATTGCAGAACAATTAACTATGCTAATGCGCTATGTTACTAGGTGGATATTCCCTGTTAGGAACTTTAGAATAATAGAATTTAACGGTAAGGATACGCAGATATTATATTCCATTCTACCCCTGATGAGTGAGGACTACGCACCTCACGAAACAGTTCTGTAGGGTCTATAGCATATAATTTGGTTCAAATTTTCAAAACCTATATATATATATATATATATATATATATATATATATATATATATATATATATATATATATATATATATATATATATATATATATATATATATATATATATATATATATCAGGGTGTTATCGTGAGAATATTTGTATTCATTAATGAGAAACGTTCTTGGCGTCATGATGGGCGAGTGGCCGGTTTGGAATCTGCAGGTTCGAGCCCCATCGCCGGCGTTTGTTTCTGAGTAGCTAAAGTCCTTGGGCAAGATTTGAACCACCAGTCCACCTAGATGTATACTTAGGGACCTGGTAAGATAGAGGTTGCAATGTGAATGCCTGAATCTTATGCGCTTATAAAGGGTGCAATGGATAATATGCTCCCCAGGGAGTTTAGGAAGTATAAAGGGCCGTTGTGCCCATATAGATCCGAGCCAGAGGTAATACTTGTAAAGCGCTTTGAGCACGGGGTGGGAACATTATTATAAACGTGCTTCCATCATCATTTAAAGTTATATGTACTTGTGTTTAGTTTTACAACGATAAAATTAATTGATTTTGTTTTATTTGTAGTATATTTTCTTTATCATATAGACGTTGTTACTTATCATTAATGACGCTTACCTGCGAATACCCTTCTTAGAGACTTGAAAAGCTGACCTTATAGTCAAAAGTGTACAAACTGAAAGGTTTTGCAATATCCCTTTTTTGTGTGATCAATACATACATAGTTATAAATCGAATTACTCTAGTGCATGCAGCTCATCAACACGTAGTTATTTTCAACAAAATCGCTTTAGTTATTTGGCTTCTAGCACTAAAAACGTGTTCAATTGTAGCCATGTACACGATACAAAGGTGAACGCGAAAACGAACGAAACAGAAATACAATGAAGGAACAATAAAAAATCTATTCTGCATCGGTTAATTTCTTTTTTCCATTTCCCCTCGGAAGCATGAGTGTGAAACTTTGGTCGCACTGTTGTTATATACCCAAAAGCTGTATAATAAGCGCATAACGTTTTCATTTTGTCAATCAAATGTTATAGCGCCGATTCAAATCAAATTAAGTTAATATTCAATTCCAAGAACAGTCTTACTCGAAAAGACCTGCGTCACTCCAATACACCATCTCCGGAGTTGATCTCAGTTCCATTAGAACCACAACAGAATGAATTGGGCTTGATAGTTTTCAGAATGAACTAATTTATTTGGCGCCTCCACTAGCTTTATGTCAAATAATAGATGTTTTATCGCCTATTAGAAGCTAGATTGACTTTCAAATTCAGTATCCACGTAAACACGATTCATGTTGTTACAGCAAACTTCATTTATGCGGTCGTGAAATTTGACAGGATCCATTGACGAGGCAATACAAACTATATGAGAGCTGCTGTATCGGTTATTGATCAACTAAAAGCGTTTGAGTAACAAAATATTCCATTGCCCAGTATTAGAACTGTTAAACATTTTGCTGAAAACAAATTAATCAATTATGTGTTGTGTGTTTATTTGTGTATGTGTCTCTCTGTGTGTATTAATGTCTATAAACTCAACAACATCTTCTTAAAGTGTTGTACAGTAACCTGCAATTATAATATGTATTCCCTTTAGATATACGCATACACAATACCCAGTCTGATATATTTGAATATCTGCCCATAACACGGATTGTTAGAAACCACCAAATATCTAGTTAAATAATAAAAGTCCGCATGTTTTTGAATGTGTTCTATATCCATACGTCTTCAGGTCATAGAGGATATTTATTGCCTTTCTAGACAATCAAAATAAACTCATTTGTTACGGTGAGAATAAATTGATTTCAACGTTTGCTGGATTTCGGTGTTCTCAGAAGACATATTAACATTTGCCTTGAACAAGTAACTGATTTAAGATAATAGACAACTTGATATGGGAACGCAGCTGTTCAATTGCTGGTAACGATTTATATGTCTATTCGAATCTAAATAACCAAATTAGTCGTACCTACACACCTGGACCCACCTTATTACTGACATAAATACATTAAATTGACTACTAAATGGAAACACGCCTCGTATATTTATATCAAATAGGCATATATACATGTACTTAAATGAAATACTGGTTCAGCAGTTTACGGCGTTGCAAGGAAAGAGTTTGTCTTCTTGAGAACATGAAATACTAATATAAAAAGTGCCATTTATATTTCTCTTTTTATATGCTATATATATGTATGTGTGTATTATATAACGTGTGTATATAGCATATGAACAGTACACGAGAATATGCAGACATCTTTTATCTATCTCGTCTGTATATACTAATACATTTATATATATATATATATATATATATATATATATATATATATATATATATATATATATATATATATATATATATATATATATATATATATATATATATATATGAAGTCGGTGGTAAGATTTATCCGTAGCACAGTGCTCGATACGTCTGCACACAGAGCGGAGTATATGTTAAGGGTAGAAGAAAATCAAGTAGGTTTTTTTCGTCTCTTAGGTTGAAAGGCTAAAGGTTAATGAGTAGACTTCTCACTTGCCGAGTGACACGTGTCTGATTCTTTAACATTAAAAAACAACTATTCAAACAAGAAATCCCTCAAGAGAAGACCGATCGTAATTGTTCCAACTGTTTTAATAGATCGCATGATCAGTCACACAAGAGCATGTTTCACTCTTAAACGGCAACAGTCATTCGTGGCGAAGTTGTTGTCGATTTGTCCAATTGAAGTTTTCTCGTTACAATGCTAAGCAAGATGCTTGGATCGTGTGTGTGTGATCCCTGGGAAACCTTATAACTCTCTGATAAAGCAGAATAACGACCATCATTAGGAGTTATGGCAAGATAGGATACCATGTGTCCTGCATATTTATTTTGTAACACTGGCAATATAAAACATGTGCAAAAATCATTACTTTTTCACTACATTCATACAGCCTTACATCTTAAGATTAGCAACACCTGAGATTATATATTATATATTGTATGTTTGTATTACAATAGAGTGCATGATCATTGCTAAATTTTACTATTTCTATTTTTAGTATGCGAAATCTGTAAAAAAGATAAAATAGAAAAAAAAGAAAATGTCATTATGATACGTGATGTGAATCGAGTAATGGCTATACAATCTGATTTTAAAGAGAAGCCATGCTTGATAACAAGGTGTGCAGGTAAAAGAGAGCGAAATGAGAGTAATCATTCCTGTATGTCTCAGTGCACGATATATAGTCTAACAAAACCTATAATACTGGGACATGGAAGGAAAGGAAATTATGGAGTCTAACTACATATTATGTAGGAAAAACTAACGATTTAGTAAAGGATAAAACATGTTAATAAATTATCACTAACTTATGAGTTTGAAATCCTAGATTGTCGACGTTATTAGCTAGTTCTGATTGGAGAAATACGTAAAAGTGACATAGGCAAGACAATAAATTCAGAGATACAGTATTTCCTGATCAGGTGTTAAGAACATGACTCGTTAAGAGACTAGATTGGCGTTGTCGTTAAGCATTTCCAATCAACTCAATATCACATGCACGTAACTGTCTTAAATCACGTTGGTATCATGCACCACATCACGTAATGATACTTTCAAAAACTCAGCTGATTGCACACGGAGAATTCCCGACAGGTAACTCATCAGACATTCGTTGGGAAGCAAGAAACAAATACATTAGTATCTTTAAGTCATTGGTACTACATACGCACACTCCATCTTTAAGAATTCACAATGTAGTGTTTTTAGAGGGATTTTGTGAATCAGAATTTTCACATCTGCTCACAAAAAGGAGTGTCAGATATAATCATTGCTCAAAAGGTGAGTCTCCCATCAATCCATTAAAAGATGCATATACGCATCGATCAAGATGTTGGGTGTAGATCATATTGGTCGTACAACTACATATTAATGACTATCAACGAGATTCATTGGTAATTCATGTCGCTACCGTTTGCGAAATTGTAAAATATCGACAAACCCACTAAATGAGAAATAGCTCGTATCTAATTATTCGTTTAATCCCTTTATCAAGGGCATTCATCGATATGGACAGATGACCATATGTTGGAAAGATTGCTCGTCATTAGTTTATATTTATTACGTCAACTGTTGTCAATATTTCTTCATCAGCAGTACCATTCTCTTGATACGGTAGCTAGCTTGGTTAAAAAGACAAATCTCTCAAGTGACCAGACGCAACTGGATGAGGTCTTCACTACCTTCAATCAATCTTGCTGCAAGGACGAATCTCTAAGTATTAGAAGTAGATCGTGATCAGTTGAAGTCGTGCTTACAGGTTATTTGTAACATCCTCAAAGGTTCAATAAATTATGACTGTAACAAGCGCTGTGGTTTTGCATGAATATATCGCTACCAATAATACAATTCTTGCAACAAGTATTTGAAAAATAACATCCATTACAATTTTATTCCTCAAAACATTGTTTTCATTTTTTCATAATACTAACTAACGAAATCATATCCGGAACTAACAACTTCACTAATAAGAAGTTAACTTGGGGCAGATGACATCATTTTCAACGACGGTCTATCAGATAATATAAGTGGGATGTGCATTGTATACACGGCGCCCTCATTGGTAAGCGATACACACTGACGAAGCCGTTTTCCAATTACTTTGATACTGTCGAGGAAAAAACTAAATGACTGAGCTTAGTTCGGGTCGTAAATTTTAATTTGTTATGAGCATCGATTGGGCTTCATCACCATGTCTCACAGAATTTACCGGGAAGCGTGTCTTAAGTAGAAAAGATATTGAGAGTCAGTCAGTCTAGTACTTGTGATGTTTTCGTGAGTCATCTTCATGCTAAAAAGTTTCGTGTTATTGACTTGAATTGTGTCAACATTGTTTGATTGATATAAAGACATTTATCAGGAAACGTTTAGCCTTTGAATTGTGTAAGAAGCAGATGAATTGAACACACAAACTCCCAGATGCACATAGCTTACTTTGACCGTACACGCTTTGGCTTCTCCCACGTTCCAAGCATGATGAATAAAGCATTAAAATTCATATGTAGTCAAGTCCCCCCTGGCCCTGCGCTGTTTCTTTTTATTACTATGCTAAATTGTATACCGGGCATTGATTGCACACTCAAAACTCGTTCGTCGTATTGTAGGTAGATAAATAGGCCGAAGACAGACAGGCAGGAAGGCAGACAGACAGACAGACAGACAGACAGACAGACAGACAGACAGACAGACAGACAGACAGACAGACAGACAGACAGACAGACAGACAGACAGACAGACAGACAGACAGACAGACAGACAGACAGATGGAGCAATCAATGTAATCATAGCATTAAATACTGCATATGCGTGAGGGAAAATAACCACGATTATATCTTGTAAGAGAATAGTCAAGACCGAAGCTCCTAATATTCCTCTGTATAATAAGTTAAAACACGACGGCTATCTTAAGACGTGCATTCCAATCAGTCAACTTCCGTCTCCATTGATAATCGTGTTGTCTGCATATAAAGACAAGGAAACCAAATGAAATGAGATTTGGTGAAGGTTGTTGATGTCATACAAGTGTCTGGGACTTCACAAGTTTGGAAATGAATTCATATTATATCATATAATTAGGTGCTGTGCAACCAGATGCAAAAAGTAATCAAAATTGGCATTATTATTATTATTATTATTATTATTATTATTATTATTATCATCATTATTGGTTTTGAATTAATACGATAAGACATGTACACTAAGATAGAAAGTGTAATGTACTTTCATTATGTAACAGAACTGTATTTGGTGTTTCCCATTCACTGCTTACATTATTTAAGTTATATACAAACTGCAATATAGATACAAACTTAGACTGTTTAATTTGTTCATGATGGTTTTGTTATGTGTATATAATCACAGATAACAAAAACATAGCGTGAACACCGAATGAGGTTAAATGTGTATAGTGAGTCACTTGAGGCAAACTATGGATGTATACATGGGCAAACGTGCTATAACGTCTGTTGATAGCTAATATCAACATGATGAAATAATAGTTTGAGTATTTTAGTTTGCCGAGAGCTTGGTTTCCATAGTAGTAGTCACAATAAACAAGAATACTCAGCAAAATGCTAAGACACCGTCTTGCTTCATATATATGGTACCTGGTGTTGAACGAATAATCAAATAAATGTTGCCCTCGAGGAATTCCACAGTCGCGATCTGTATGTCACACAACCACAATTCGGTCTATGAGTCTTAAACTGTGTGATAACGTTATTACAGATATGTGAACTATATGTTATCAATATTAATGAGATAACGGCTCGCCATTTGTACATCCAACAGTCGTGATGATAATGCGGCATATTGGAAGAAGTCTAAACTTGTAGATTAAAGACATCGCCCCCAACGCCAACATTGCAATATGGGTTGCCTTGGTGTTTCAATCATTGGACGCGATTTTTGTTTTTACATATACAGATAGACGTATTTCAACTCAAGGCTAACAATAACAGATGTGCCACATGCACAGCATGATCCTTGGCTAACCATGTAAACATGGTTATTCTTTTTAATGACAATGCAGTACAAACAAGCTATTGTGATTACTCATGGGCTTGATGTTTTTTGTTATTACCGTTTACTATTATTGTATAACTAACATGTCATTGATTATTTATGTCTTCGTCTACATCTCAACTGCATAACAATCCATCTTTATAACTGTCTGCTTTGTATTTGAAATGTCATGTCCAATGAGTGAACCGCCAAACTAACACCCAATTACCATCACTCTAAAGTAATGTGTTCAGTTCCTGAACACTTAATTGTAACAGATTTTGAACGCAGTATATGTGTTCATTATACGTCACCTGTCACCAATCTCGCATTCTGATTGGTCGAGAGCCCTGCAGATACACAGGCGTATTTTTCACCAACAGCCGTATTTTTGCTTGTTGTATCACGTGATCACTGCACGTCCCCTTGTAAACAAATCTAGCAGACAACTAGAAATACAGCTCTAACAAGCATTCCCAATGCCAAATTTGTTGTCAACCGAACAAAATATCACCGTTGTATAAATTGTAACAAGTCTTTGAACTGTACTTTTCATGTTACAGGGAAAAAGCCAAAATTCCACACAGAACGGCGAAAGTCCAGTGACGGCGAACTCGCGGTCGTCACGCGATCGTAAACATGAATTCCTAAATTTATGAAGGATATGAAAATTACCACCACAGAGGGTGCAGTTTTTGCTTAACTAGAACAAGAAAGCATATCACGAACATTTTTGTATATTTAATGGAATACAGTACGCAAAACAAAGACGCACTCATTTTTCAGCTGATGGTTATAAGTTTGAAAATATCGCTGAGTGATATGCAAATAGTAAACAATACGTCATACTACTGAGCAAACGCGCACTCTGATTGGCTGATAAAGTTAAGGCTGACATGTAAACAACCACATTGCAGTTATCAGAGTGGTGCATGATACTACGCTCAACAGTATAACGCGGAAGTGATTTTATTTTAACATGAAACAGCATTTTTAGACATTCAAAAATGAATTCATCGTCGCAGGTGACGTATAAGTATGTTATTTGCCAAATACTGTTCCACATCTTGCTGCTCGAGTTAATTTTTCCGGTATAACGGCTCGCCTCCGGCTCTCCGTTATTACCAGAAAAATTACCTCTCGCAGCAAGATATGGAACGGTATTTGGCAAATAACATATACATATAAATACGAGAACGCATGTGTTCAGATTTAGAACAGTGTTTTTTATTTTTGAACGCATAATATATGTTCAAAATCTTATAAACTAGAACACTGTTGACGCATCAGAACACTGTAACAGTTTTTGAACACAAAGTAAGTGTTCAGAACAAGAATAGAACACATGCATTCTAGATCTGAACACTAGTGTTTTTATGTTTGGACACACACGAAGCTAAACTGAACACATGGGACGCGTCCGAAGCGTCAAAATCTTTAGAGTGATAATTAGGGTGTTACTCCAAGTGTTAAAATAACGAACCAGTCCCGCTGATGTCAACGTATTTTCATAAATCATAGTCCATATAGACCGTTTCTATAGGCCAACGTGTAGTTTAAGTTGCAGATAGCGAAGACAAGAATCATTATTTGTATTCAGTTTTCATATTGAAAGATTCAAGATTCTACCTGGTGGGGTTTACAAATGATCCAGCGCCCCCAAGTGAAAGTCAAACATTTTTTTCTTTACACGTTTAATAAGCGAATTTGAACAATTCTCATATTTTCTGTTACGCGCGAGCGCACACAGACACAGACACAGACACAGACACAGACACATATTCTATATCTTCCACACACACACACACACACACACACACACACACACACACACACACACAAGCGAATATATATATATATATATATATATATATATATATATATATATATATATATATATATATATATATATATAGATAGATATACCGCAGTGGCAGAGCGCAATAGTTTTGCAATAGAGCGCAATATATATATATATATATATAATATATATATATATATATATATATATATATATATATATATATATATATATATATATAACTCGGTGAGTATCAATCTGCTAAGACAGAGCTCTATACCGCAGTGGCAGAGCGCAATAGAAAGAGTTCCAGTGCTACCAAAACTATATATATATATATATATATATATATATATATATATATATATATATATATATATATATATATATATATATATATATATATATATATATATATATATATATTCAAAGTGGTATCGACATATTTTGGAATTTTGTAACATGAAAGTGGTATTGACAACTATAGTAATCATACATTATATCATAACTCAAGAGAAACAGCAGCATTGGTTTACAATCATTTGAATGAATAATCACTCTAATGTTAATCGAGCGTCACTCCTTCAGACATATTTCATTTATATCTAGGTCTATCAACTACTTAGTTTATTGTATTACAAATAGCAAAGCAATAAGTGGACCTACTTTTCATGATAGATGCATTTCTTGTACACATATAATATTCATAGTAACAGCCTACTGGAGACCAATAATTAGCAACAGAAAGTTCCAACTTCAAGCCATTTGCTTAGATTGATGGATTTTTAACAACAGTTCTAGTCCCGTGATATACGCAACGATGTTGCCAACCTCTGTTCACGGGATTTGCAATTATTATTATTCTATTCATTGTTTTCACATTTCAGGGCAGGTCTCTTGATATTCTTTCACAATGGTATTCTCAACATGTTTACATATTGCATATACACCTGTCAATGTAAGATTCCATGTATAGACAATGTACAACATCCAAAACTTGTATATATTTTTCGCCACGTTAGGTTGTGAAGAAATATACACAATGGGGAATTTTAACAATCTGATAACACTGAACCAAACAAATCATTCAGGGTTACATAACTGAAATCTTATACCCCCCCCCCTCCCTCCCATTCACACATTCACACGTTTTTACCTCTTAAATGTTAGCAAACAAATCCACTTCTTTCAACATAATGACAACTTTTTCGATGCAGATTTTGACAGGGTATTATCTCGGCTTTGACCAAACCCGTAATACGAGCCTCCATCTATAAATATTAATAATTTCCATATAATAATAATATACCATTAATTTTTAAAAAAAGTCCTGGTTTGCAAACATCTGCGATCTCTGTAAATGTTGACAAGCTGTAAACATTGTGGTTAATATTATTATGACAAGTAACATAAAACCTAGAAAGACAGGCATTTGGGTTCACTAACATGACTTGTTCAAAATGAACATTTGTGGGCGTATATTTATGAACAGATGGTCAGATATATAAAAAAAAGAACGGAAATTCAATGTTTTGTAGCTATAAATATTATAACATAGAACAATAATATGAAGAATTTCATTTAATACTATGTATAATTCTCAATATCATTCATAGTGCACTAAAATATCCGACTCTTCGATATTTCGACGATTGACAGTTAGCTCTGATCCATCCGGGAACAAGGCCATGACCCCAAGAAGGGTCACGATCTCAGGCCTTAGGTAGTGTAATTGTTAGAGCCTTTTGGGGGTCATAGTCTCATTCCCAGATGGAGATCGCTGTCAGTCCTCGAAACATTAGAATTCGCTGATATTTTAGTGCAGTGTCGATCAGTAAAATTTAAATATGTTGAACAGTGATGTATTTTCGCTTGTTTAAATCGATCGTGGTGAAGTAATACCAGGCTTGTAATATATAGGCTCTTTTGTGGATGAAAAACTAAACTTTTACTAATAACACAGATCATATTACAAAATAAGCCTAATAGAGAATGTATCCCCTGAGAAAACCCAAATATCTTGAGGCATTAAAAAATGCCAAAGCGTCCTTCAATTTGAATGCTATGTTACCAGCTTCAAGTGTATTTTCATTGTCTCCATTCCACTATTATGATTGATGAATGCCAGTTGTGTGTATTTTCAGTTGTTGTAATCTGTTGACGAGGCTGAAGACGATTTTTGTCTTTTTTATTTGCAGACAGTATAGTTTTGGAATGGAATTCATACACTATTGCTCAACTGTATGCAAACTAGCATGGGATGCGATTGTTCAATGCACTAATGTACATCATACGAGAACACGGTAGTAATTTTGGCAAAATGAAATGAAATTTACTGTTTTTGTGATAACCATATGTAACGATAACAGAAGGCCACGGAGCGTGTGTGGCAGTAGTGCGGGTAAATACACTCCTGTCTGCGGTTCTGTCTGCTACACTTTCACACGCAACACCTGCACGCTTGTGAAAGTACGGCAGCAGAAACAGAGCAAATCGCCTCATGCCAATATCCAAGGAAGGCAACACTTGCACTCCCGTTAATTACCGTGTCTGTCACATTATTTAACTTGGGATCTCATAAGCAATGTAAGTTATTTCCATCTATCTGTTCGACATAGATTTCAAGTCATTTGATCCGAAGTCTTTTTTTTTTCATTATAAAAGATTCTATGTCCAGTATAAATTAACTTCGTAATATAATGAAAATCCCTTTTCTGTAATCACAATCAAGCCCTAGGACTAGTAGAAGTCTATGTGTGTGGTCGCATATCACTTTCACCGTAGTAACTCGTAAGCTTTTTATCAACAATAAATGCTTCGTAGTATTAGAGCTTCCCTCTTTATATCTTATTCCCAGAAGTTTGTTCATATTGAATTTTTAGCTAAGGAGAACATAAGTACCATTAGAAATGTGAAATGTGATATTATTGGGAAACCGTGCATTCCATATCGTCGACTTTTGATGACGTGACATAACGGATATATTGTGGATGGATACACGCGTCAGCACAAATAATGAAACGTCAGGCAGTTTGTTCGATAGCTTGGCGATGAGTTGATACTTTTGTGCTTAATTTGACGGCATAAAACCATACCAGTCTAAGTATGGTGGTAACCAAGACGTTTGCGTATTTTTCTTACTTTTCTAATGTCACCGTGTGCGCTAGGTATATAGACGTAATGGACTTTTATTTCCTAGACAGTCAGAAACGAGCAGAATTTACGGTGAATTTATTTTGATACATACATCAACCATAACAAATCACTCTCGTGTGATGTAGTTTTTAATTTGCAATGAGTAATATACGTATTAAATAACCATTTTT
The DNA here is from genome assembly GCF_964340395.1 of Glandiceps talaboti. Taxonomy (NCBI): domain Eukaryota; kingdom Metazoa; phylum Hemichordata; class Enteropneusta; family Spengelidae; genus Glandiceps; species Glandiceps talaboti. Next base: position 11,372,255 of record NC_135553.1, read on the forward strand.
GATAATTAGGCAATATCTTTAGGATGCAAGCTTTAAATTTCAGATAATTTAGTACCTGCGTTGTGATGGTAAAGAAGTACATAATGTCCTTTAGAGCTTTTTGATGTAGCTTATAATGTTAATGGTTCATTTACATAATTATTGCTTTTCGATACAAATTAAGGAGTACATCATATAAAATATTTATAGTTCAGAATTCTCATTCCAAGCATTGTGTTTCTACAGGATCAAAAAACCTTTGGTGTCCCCTTACGGGAGGCATTCAGTTTATATCAAGTTTTCAAATTATATCAACCACTACCTGAAACTTTTACTTAGTGACTCATATTCCTTTCTTGATTTTTGTTAAGAATGGATTTCAATTTATTTGAACAAAAACATTTCTGAACGGGTTACTAAACTCCAAACATGAGCCCACGGCTACAAAAAGCGTTCAGCTTTCGCCTGATTTTAAAATAAGATAGCATACTCCGTATAATCTGTGATACTTATCTTAATGTGTAATTGATATATAGATGAGTGCTCTTTGCATTATCTTATGTGTTTGCAGCTGTACGCTAACACTGACAAGTGGTCCCAGAAGAAGAAGAAAACATCAGATTTATTTGAACAATGTGTGCAATTATTTACAACGTCAACAAACGAACTAATTTCATAGCTATGTAATTAGACCATTAAGCTTGTATTTCTATTGCCACTTTGAAGCTATCGCTGTTGTATGGAAGCATTAGAGTGGGTCGCGGTATAGGTAAATGATGGTATCTATGCAATAAAATCATACATTTAATGCATTTCGTAATTTTTGCCTCCTATCTCCTGATTTAACATTACCAACATGCCCAAAGCTTAAGTAGAGATAACTCGAAAGAGATCCTGTAGGTATACAACAGGGACGTACACTCCTTTGAGCTTTAATTTCCAGCTGCTCCCCAGCCTCCCCTTGTGTAGACGTAACGATGAATTACCTTAGCTTATGCATGTGTGATTATTTTCCTCCCGACATAATTTTTCCAATGGAAATTCATCTATGTTGGTAAAACATAGTATCGAAATGAACTATTAATTGCAAACACATACTTGAAAATTTTACCGAACACAAACTGTTTGATTATTCACTTCTGTAATTTTACCGTCGTTTTGTTTAATAACTTTTGTAATTATCATTGTTTACATATTAAATTTGTACATTGCCACTCGTGTATCGACCCCTCCTATAGAAAAGTCCCTAATATAAACAATTATTAAATAGATCCAGCTTATTTAAGCAAATCTGTTATTAGCACCGAATGTTGCAATCTAATAGGTTGGAACATTACATGAGGGTTATATTTCAAAGAATTACCATCACGAGTACTAGTTTAAAAGACTTTTGACTAAATGACTGTCACAAAACAAAGCTACATAGATAAAACTTACAGCTGAGAGAAAGAAGCCATTTTATCGGTTTATCTAGAGAACGTTCATTTATTACCGTCATTATTTTTACATATTGTGCAAACTAGTATTTTGAAATGATACATTAATGTGTCACAGCCACCTGCGCGTTGTTCTATTTACTTTTACTAAACACAAATATATTCATGTGTTCACGATTTCACAGATGCTATATATGCAATGATCTTGTGTCCAACATCATTCATTCTACACAGCTTGCATAGAGTTGCTCTCTATCGTATTCCAAGTCCTGCTAATGACAATAAACATGGCAAGTCAAAATATTATACTGTATTAAAATGTGTATGTCCAAGGGGAATTTTGATTCATTCATACACACATTCCCTTCATCCTCTTTTGATTTATTTTATTGAATTTCGAACAAATCACTTGCCCTTACTCACAAAACATGGCTCTGATGTAGACATAAAATAGCTGGATGTTAAACAAAAGGAAATTGAAAATTCAAAACACAAGCCGCCATTATCACAAAATGTGGATAGTTTTGGGGTTGTTTAAATTTTTTCATTTATTAAACCAGGTCAGCAAATTTGTGGTGCTGCAAATTCCATGTAAGATAGCAAAAATGATATTTGTATTATGGCTTTATTATATTCAATATAATACTAATGCAATGTATGATTGGACTTATAATAAAGTATTCTCTATGCGGGTTTATTGTCTCGAAAAGCCACCTACACAATTTAATAATTACATACGTTCCACCCAATTGTATACTGATCTACCAAGGTGTCTTTCTAGTACGAGTACCTTATGGATACAACAATACAATGTTGACAAACATATGGTGATACAGCTAGTGACTCATCTGTGTATTATTGTTAAGGCCATGTAATGTTACTCAGATATTATGTATGATTATTACGAGCATAGGTTACTGCAACAGCGAAATGTCATGTACACTTTGTAAGAATAGTGCGCTACAGGAAATTAGCAAGCAATTGTTTGGTATTTCAATTATTAGCATGATATTCAACTGAAATGAACACTACTGTTAATAACTTGAACGCCACAGTAATTAAAACCTTACATTTGTACCCAGCTTATAAAATAAAGTCGTAAAGTTCCAACAATGTGTGTGTTACTATCGACTTGAAAATAATATTTTGTCTCATGTTGCTGACATTTGAAACGTCTACGTACTCCACATAGGTATAACTTTCTTTATTGAGCGATGTCGACTTCAAAATATTACCTGATATGACTTCTTCATCCGATTTGCATATCGTGTATTTGTACCAGCTTTAATAATAATATACTGAATACATACTAATAACCCCTAAAAAATAAAACAGGGTAGCACACGGCACATCGTAATAGGAGTGCGAAAGTCGTGTAAGAAATACGCCTTGGACACACTCCAAGTATTCTAGTAAGTGGTCATGTGTTTTCATCTGTTGTATCTCTAGTGATTTCTCCGAACATATAATATAGGTTGGAGGGTTTAGCTTTAATAACCTCTCTTTTAATATCCTAGTAGTCTATATAGAGGGCATTCCCAAAGGTGTGCACATGTATTGCATAACTTATTTGACTGTTGAACGTTATTAATAGTATCACTTTACCATTTACGCTGCATTAAAAACACTGACCTGTAATTAGATGGGGTTAAGACAAGAATAAATTTATGTTATGCAATACAATTCAAATTCAATACCATAAAATACGATACAATACAATACAATACAATACAATACAATACAATACAATACAATACAATACAATACAACGTAATGCAATACAATACAATACAATACAATACAATACAATGGAATACCACACAGCACAACACAACACAGAATGCAATACAATGCAATAAAATACCATACCATACCATACCATACCATACCATACATACAATGTAATAAAATACAACGTAATGCAATGTAATAAAATACAACGTAATGCAATGTAATAAAATACAACGTCATACCACGTAACAATACAACGGAATACCACGTAACACAACACAGAACAGCGTAATTCAATACAATACAATGTAATAAAACAATACATACAATACAACACAACACAACACAACACAACACAACACAATACAATACAATACAATACAATACAATACAATATTATGTTCCGAGATATGCAGGTAATTTAGAACAATGTTTGAGCCTGTTCTAATAAACGATTCTGTGTGTGGAAAGGGAGGCTTCAGTAACTCAACTTCTTTCAATTCGTTCATGCTCATTATCAAAATACTAACAACCGCGGTTTTATTTGCCATGCAATTACCAATCGTTAAGCAATTAACACCAGTCTGGATTTAATAGGTATATAATAAATCTAAAATGAAAGCAACGTGCGTATGAAGTCTTTCACAACCTATAATGTCACTTTGCTCAATGTATGAATAATTAATGTCAATGTCTATTTCCCCCTGCTGCTCTTGTCTGATTGGATCCGTTGAATGTTTTGTAGCGTCACATCGATGTATAGACAGAGCGGTTTCCGGCTCCACTGCCGACTGTTTTTATTTTATCTACAATGGAATCATTTTTTGTAAACGTGACGTCGCTGCATTGACAAGATATGCTTTCTCCCACTAAAAGGGTTTCATGTTGATAATCATACGATTAGTACGTGACATTAGCGATTAATGTACCGTATTTGAAGATTTGGCCTAGTGGATCTAAGTCAAGCTACGACAATCGACAGAAAGTCGCCATTGCCATTAATCTAACTGACCGGAGTTGAAGGGGTATCCACTTGAGAGATTGTCATATATATATGACAGATGTGTTGTCCGTAGACGGTAAGATACACATTGTGCATATACAATATTGACCTTTTTTCTGTTCTCATTGTGTAACGCAAATATCCTGAAAGCAAGTTATATATATGTGCGTTTATGCCGGCAATAATGTTCTGTGCAAAGCCCAGGGTGTCGTCACCATTTATAGTTGACACAATTTGAGTGATGTATTCAGCACGCATGTCGGTTCATACTGAGTGGATACGCACTCTCAACCACGCCAATTACATTGATGAGTTTCGAGTGAGAGCTACATTAAGGATGAGAACGATATGTTTAAGTCAGATTAATGTACATAACATAGATTTATGTGTTGAAGGCAAGATGACTATCAGGAGCCATCTCTTGCTCAACTCCTAGTCATTGTTCGCACTATCATTTCATTAGTTCGCATTATCAGGGCATTATCTAGTAACCAAAATGACACAGCAGATTGCATTATTAGTAAACTGTCCATCCAAAGATGTATATATATAATACTCAATCACACAAGGATTATGTACAGTGGAATTACAACTATAAAAAGTAAGTCAACGGCACTTTAATTTATTTATAAACGGTGTTGGGTCAGGAGTTTTTTTTATTTTACATTAATTTCTTATTTACATTAAAAACTGGAGAGACGACTTCAATTACAAAAACGTTGTGGTACTTATTGAAGATAAACATAGTCACAAAGGGACGTGTGGATGAATAAATTGTCATCTTTTAGGGGTTGAGTGTAACTTAAGTTATAACATCTGAATAAGCTGCAGAGGCATTCCGAATAAATGTGTCATATTTCAATTGAAAACCTTTATGCAGACAATGTGTTTCAATTCAAGTGCATCTTACAACCAATTTGTGAATATTTATTCTTAAATCGGCCAATTCACCAAATATCTAACAACTGCGACAGTTTAGAAAAAATTCCGACCCCCAAATCCCAAGGGTCCTGTTGTCTTCCTTCTCATTATTATTGTAGTTGCACAAAATAATTTCCTTTTGTAATTAAGGTATTCTTATGATGTAATCTACTGTTGTTCTGTGTGATTAGATAAACATTGACAGCAGGCCATCTTACATGACAGTGCATAACAATTTAATCCAATCACCTCTAATTAGCTAAAGGCTACTTTAACTAATCATTGTCAACCAGACTGAAACATAAACGTATAGCATTGTCAGCCACTAGCAAACTTATTCATTTGTTGCTAAAGCTCAGCAACTGTTTTGAAACCATTTTGTCAGATATAATGACTTACTCATAATATCGTAAACCCTGAACATACTTTGAATCACCTGTTGTTACATGTAGTTTTGTAGCTTTACACATAGTACGGTGCAATAAGTCAAAATAAATTGATTTTGGGGTCCGGACCAAAAAAGATTCGGCACCCAGAAGCAATCGCGATTTAAAACCTTTCACTGTAACACTTATGCATACATCCTACTTCTAATTAACATGTACAGTGTTTTCAGTGCCTAATTGTCAATTGTCCAACCGACACAAAATCTTGACGGCACAGGTAGTGCAGGATGGTGGCCAAAAGGGAAAATTGTACATGTGTGCACATGAATTCATGATTGAATAGAACCAACTTGACGGAGTACCAGCTGGTCCTGTTATTCCAAAAACATGACACATGAGCGTGGAAACTAGTTGATATACAATATAAGTATAACATTTATTGTGGCTCAATATATATTCTGGTTATTGCTATAGACCTGGTGTATCCTTTACAGCATGTAAAAATATATCTTTTTGAGTGGCTGCTCATGCATTACTTCAATCTCTATTTGAAGCAAATATATACGGTGTATTTTCGCTGACTGAGTCTTGTCTGACTACATTTTCCGATTACATAGCTACTGCAGGTGGATTTAGAGGGGATTAATTATTGGTACTATAGAAGTGTAAGACAGATGCTATGTCATAACTCAATATTCGACTATGCAATCTGCATAATAAGTAGTCATGTTAACGGTTTACCATGCAATAATGTCAATAAGGAGCATGCCTTTGTATAATATATAAATCTACGTATATCGACACCCTGGGAATTATCAATAACAATAACTACTTTAAAAACTAAGTTTGCAAATATAATACCCTGGTAGCAATTGACACCATACATTTATTTGAGAGCAGTTTAAAAAAAAACATATTGTAAACATAGAATGGGTGGTTTTCTTAATCTGTTTGGACGTTTACCATAGTTTTTGTACAAAGTTTACATCATTACTCCTTATGCACGGTCTCGTACTTCTTTGGTGACATAAATTGCTTACGTCACGAATATTTGAACAAGGACTTAATAAATATGCAATATGACTTAATAAATTAGCGGTCGTTGAAACTTTGAAAACAATTCCCAAGGACACGCAAATCAATAATGTAGAATTTAATAGTCTCTGAACGTCGGAAGCTTGTCTAAATAGCCCCAGCAGCTGGTCTGAATTGATGACATAGAACTGTGTAAAAGTACTTCATGGATCAATAAGAATGTTTGTATTCAGATTCATAAACGCGTGTGAAGGTATATTGTGAAAGTAATTAATATTGACTGCGATCAATTATTTAAACTTATATAGCTGGTTGAGCCATGTCATAAAAGTTTCAAATATATTGACAGCTCCCTCATACATCAACATCGAACACGCCTTTTATAGACATTAATGTTTGATTGTACAGCCGTTATAAGGACGTGTGGTTTGAACTTTTTGCCTGTTACAAATTACCAGCCGTTGCATCTTAACATCGTAAAGAGAGATACAGCTTGAATGAAATATCTCTGTACATCCTCAAAATTCAACATCACAAGTTAGTAGAGATATGTTATTTTTTGACATATCTGACATTACGAGATTTTATTTTTAAAAAGTTTTTGTTGATTTTCACTCTTGTTATATCACAATATTGCGAATGTGCAGATATGAGTAATAGGATGTAATCGGCATATTCTTCTTTCCCTTCAGGTGAACGTATTCCAATGGCGTACGTAAAATTGACTTGATTATTACACGTAGACTAATTCTGCTCTTGGGAAGAATAACAATATCGATGACCAAACTAGACTGGAATCTCAACAATTGTAGATCATATGACAACCACAAAGACAGCTATGAGTGGACACCATGCTGCTGATATCGGAATCAGGTATTCAGCAATGACAGACAACAGGAAATCCCAGGCTGGTGTGTCTTTCTCAGTTATGTGCCTTATTGTGACGTCTCTAATCCTTGTATTAGGTGTAGTACTCATGGGACTAGCTGCAATCGTACGGAAAGGTCTGGTGGGCAGCACGAGTATTCTATTTCTACTTGGAGTAGTGTTCTTTTTAATTGGGTCTGTTATGTGTTCAGTGAGTATGGTACTGTGCTGTAAAGAAAGGATCCGTGCACGGCCGACTACTGTAGTGATGACAACCCTCTGAAGAATGATATTCAGTTCTTTTATATTCGAATATAAGGTGTATGCGAACAGACATCTACGGAATGTAATCGGCCTGCTGGGAAACCTTTCGAGAAAAGCACATTACATCATCGAGTGCATCATACTCGCCATCGATGTTCACGGTATCATGAAGAGGGAGATATTAAACGTTTCTGAACTGCAAGCGGAATGTTCTGATATCCCTGACTGAAGCATGATGACCAAACTGACAACTCGTGTCCAAAAAAAGGGTAGAATATTTACGCCACATGTTACAAAATTGCGAATATATTTTGGAACTACTATTTACATCGAACTAATTGACTCTGACAAATTCCTTAGTCTAGAAAATTAATATTAATTCCCCTCCAGTGTACTGGATTATTGATGAGTGTCATTATGCATTAATTGCTGTCACATGTCATGATCAATTACCAGGAACCTGTCGGTACGGCTGAACAGGAATGATTACCATAATTCTAGTGTGTAGATAACGTGTATGATTTTTTTTTAAAAGTACATTGAGACATTTACAACAATTGTTATTGAGAGTATCAAAATTACTGGAATGAGAGTGTGTAAACTAATACAAGACATGGATGCCATATCACTGTGACTTTATAATGACACGCTGATATGTGTACTCACGTGGTAAACAAATCATGGAAAGGCAAAATCGATGCTTGAGTTTGACACTACATTCTACATTATAATTTCACTTAAGGGGTAAAATGTGAAACGAGGTATTGAAACTTTATTTTTCGCACGCGATACAACTATAGTCTTCTTCGCATTAAACGCGGGTTGCGTGAATAGCTCTCCGCTTCATTTGTCACTGTCAATGTAGTTGTAACGCTCATACCGGATAGAAGTAAATGAACCTCAGAAAAAAATGTCCCCGCTAGTCAAAGTTTATGAAATATCCCCACACACTGCCATATAAAAGCTGGTCCTTTTGGAAATAATAATACAAATTTAGATGTTTATCATCTTATTTTTAAAGAAATTTACAATGTTCTGTTATTTTCCCTACAGAGTTCACGCAGTCTTAGGTGGTCATAATTGGACACTAAAATATTATATTTTGATATGAAAAACGTGTTGTACAACGACCCTGAATTTGTTACCTGGTTTTAACTGACAATATTTTTGATCTTATTCGAACTATCTAACAAATGAATGTGTAATAATTTTATTTAGATGCAGACTACGCTGAGAAAGTATCAATTAAAAAACGTTCGCCCAACTCAAGTGTTGCTTGCCTATATCTTGGTAACAAATTCTAATTGATAAAGTTGACATATCTTCAAAATACTGTAAATCGTACAAATTGGCTAAAAGTAAGCAGTTGCAGAACAATAAATAAACATCGAATTCCAAGTCAACAATAAATTCCAAAAAAAAAGTATTATTGAAGGCAATATTCCTACTACTGGTAAACATTATGAACTACCTTTGCACGCCAAACTATTTGTAAGTATATAATAAGGGAGAATGCAGAAGACAGTGAATTATATTTACCATGACGTTTGATTATTTGAAATAAAATTACTTTTTATACAAAAATATTTAGCCGTGCTACATGTGTTGATTTCATCAAATAGTACCTCACAAATTAAGCTTGACACCTGTACACATAATTAAAACCATGGTGCACGTTTACGAAGCGGCTTCTACAAGGAATGTCGTGATCTTAGCGCTGTACAGTTATTATCCCTGTCACTGACTGGCATGCATATATTGACACATCGTCCCGATATAATTTCCTCAATTCCCTGGGGAGAATACAATCCATTGTAGCCTCTGTAAGCGTATATATTTACGACATTTACATGGTATACAAACTCTGTCCTGCTGTAGAGTCCTTGATTATACACTTGAATTGTCATGAGCATAACCGCTGTTCAAGCCTACTGCTCAAGCACGGTTGTTTTCAGTAAAACAAAACCCAGCAGCCTTGAGGCTCGACCAAGAAATTGTAGATTCGCCGGCGACTCTAGCCTCAGACCATCATGAAACACATCATGTTGCTTTATTGCACTTTTAGAACAACAGTTACTTTGATATAGGTAATGTGTCATAGCTTGGACGTCATCAACTGTTTGAGGTGCTCAGCTAGGTGGTTATCTGCACTGTCATCCAAGCGTCCGTCAAATTTGTTATTTCTAAACTCTCATTAGTTTTTCGGTGTTTCTTTTTAATTCTCGCTACCTGCAATAGCATTTTCCCTCATGGTATAGAAATAGAACATAAAGATCGGCTTATTCTCCCGCGCGCCTATAGTAATGCAGGTGAAGCACATGGAGCGGAAGCTATGGTGTCGACCAAGAAATTGGCAGTTCGTTCTTTTTTATGATACGCCTGGGCAGTAAACTTCTTTTTCAGGTACCGAGCATTGTTGACCCCGTGGCAAGAACGCTTGTCGTTTTGCTTCGATATTTCATACACACCCTGCTAGTGTTTAGTTTATTCAGAGTTTAATTTATTTTATTTGAAGATGATATCTAACTTCCATTTTCTAAATTTGCTTAGTATTTTCTTCGTGAATTCTATTTCCGAATTATTTCTTCAAAGCCTTTGTCGGGTTGTAATATATATGGATGTTGTGTATGTATGCATAATTGTTTAAAATGACACTGAATTCCGTGACATTTCACGTATTTCATACTTTACACAGTAAATTGTTATAACATTTTCTCTGAAGAAGGTACTGGTTATGTGGTTACCTGTCAACTCTACAGTTAATTAGAACTTTCTTGATATCTGAAAACCAATTGTTGACATTTAAATAATCGTTTTTTGAGACGATTCTGTCTATAATTTACATCTCATCATATAGGCTTTACTGGTCAGATGATTTTCATACGCAAATAGATTTGTTGCTTTCAGTACACAAAGTTTTACAGAAATGGAGACAACACCAAAGTGTACATACATCTGCATGTACAGTCTTTACAACATATTGATGGCATTCTTTTCTTTTAGCGACTTGATCAGGAATGCATCGCGCGTCACCGATTACTCTTTTATTTGACGTTATTTTATAGTACAGTTTTAGAAAATGGCGGACAGAGCAAGCGACGAGTAAATTGTGTGATTGTATATGCTAGATACATTGAACAAGTAAGTAAAATGATAATAATACACATATACAAATGAAGTAATTCTTTTTCATATATTCAGATATGCGTTTACAAATTTTATGTTAACAATTCCACTGAATGCTGTCAAACTTAAAGCGTCCCAGTGGATATATTTGTGTAATTAATTAATTCGCCGACTTACTATTGTAAATTGATATCACGGTTGCAATGGAACGTGTCCTTGAAGATATGTTATCTTGACGCCCCAGTTTCATTGCCAAGAAAATGACAGATCCCACTGACGTTGAAAAATGAAATTAATTGGATAAAGTTCCAAACACACGTAGTTTCAAGGGATTCGGGGTATTAGTAGTCAGTGAACTCCTTAATACGTGACACAAGATGTGTTCTGTGAATTCGATTTCAAGCTATTTCAATTGGTTTCATATTACTGTGCATATCAAATTTACCTTGGGGGACCTTTTAAATCTTTTACTTCAACCCAGCCACACCTTTGTCTATCTTCACAAATGGTATGATAAGCTTATTTCCTGTTGGAAAAAATAATCTGTTCTGGTAAAAAGACATCCTTTACAACTAAGAATCATGTAGTTACTTGTATCCCTTGGCAATTCTGTTTTTAAATGTTGAGAATTGAAAAGACGAATCCTTAAATTATGTATAGGTAAACGTAGTGGCAAACTTTAGGTGCTGTGATTACTAGTAAATCAATCACGCGTGCCATTAATGATATAAGGTAATTGAATGTATTTCTTGTCAAAAGAAATCTCTGAAAAATGATGAAGTTTTGATTATTACTCCAAACCTGCCTCCTTCTTGCTGTCAAAGCTGTGTGTAATGCAAAGACCATAACTCTTACAATTAATACAATATTACCTGTAACACAGCGTTGTTCGACTCATTATGCATCTTATCAACAATTCTATATTATATCGTCTGGCCGGACATCGCTAATTTTCGTCTCCGAGCTCGATAGAAACAATTTTGTTTTTGCATGTGATATCATTATCATTATTTGGAAATCTTACTCTATAAATTGTTGCCGACACCCTACTGCGATAAGTGCATCTCAGACAACGAAAATATAGAATGTAAAAAAAATTTAAGCCATAGATTAGTACGTTTTATGTTGAGCAGGACGACGCTGTGTTTTAGAAGGCATGGTTGTCATAGCAACATATTAATAACAGAGTTTGCTAATATAATTCAATTCAATTCAATAATAAAGAAATTTATTTTAATAATCTTATTCAAAGCTAAAGAGCATTAACCTTGAATGTAGATGAGTCACATGATCACATGGTCACAATGTTAAATAAGCATGAATATTATGAATAAAATTACACTATAACATTATATCGAATTAAGTATTTTGAAAGCAAGTACCCTCATATTTGTTCCAAGGTTCTTTCTAAGGATACTTAAAAGTTACCCGATTTTTCGGTACGTATGTGCTGCTCCTCTCATTAGTTGTGCATAATGAACTCTCTGAAAAAGACGGCATAATAATATGCTGGTTGTATGGCCTTTACACGCAATGTCTTCGAATCACAAACAGAGCTATAGACGACATACATGCTTTGTCTTCACAGAGACATAAAAAACTCACACAGATGTGATCAACTTTGTTTGTTTGTTTGTTTGTTTGTTTATTTGTTCAACACAATTGACAATAAAGAATAGAATACAAAGGTTACCAACGACACCAAGACCCTGTGCTTGGAAAACAGAGTAAAGCCGGAAGACTGCATCACTTACAGTACTATTAAAACAGGAATATTTATCAACGCTATACGTGAAGACAAACAGATACGCTGTTCATTTAAACTGCTGACTCCCATGCCAGAATGCGATTTCCACTAAACAATGAGACAAATTTCAACTCAGCGTTACACGGCAATTGCGTAATGTTTATGATGTCAAATCAAGAATTGTTGTCAAGAGTACAGAGTCGACACAAATACCAGTATTTCCTATATCGACCTTCCCTACGAAAGAAATGTAAATTCTAATTAATATTGTGTTACAGGGATTTGATTTTGGACCGTTGCAGACAATCTATGTCCGTTTATCTTATTCTCTTTTGCTTACTGCTATTACCCTACAAATTGAAATGCTGTAGGTGTAAACGCTAGATATACTCATGAAGGGATTAGAGCTGAGAGGGCCCAAATTCATGTTTTGTGATTGTCACAGTCTTTTAACAATAATTGTATTCTTTATATGCTGAAAGCGAAATAGGTAAAAATGGAATTACAGTTGACTCAGAGTCAAATGGTCTTGAACTTCTTTTCCTTCTAAAAATGGCATATTTCTCAAAACCTCTGATGACATTTTCCAATAGTTTTGCTGTTTGTTCTCATTATCTCACCAAACATTGTCCATAGAGAAGACAGATATTGCCGACAAAAACGTAATTGCAATTTGACTTAGGGTCATGGGGTCCCAGTGCCAAAAATGTGTCTTTGGCCTTTTTATTACAATGGCATTTTCGTAGTTAAACCCTTTTGCCTCTAATCACTCACTTCACATGTAAGTTGTTATTATTGAAAGCTGACGAAGGAATATTATGTTATTTGGCCGGAACAAATTGCATACTATCATCCGGAAATAATATTAATCTGCAGCCGATTAACAGAGATTTAGGTTCACACGTTAATCAAGGATACAGTGTATTTCAATGTATTGTTGACTAAGAATACAAATGAGGAACACCATGCCAGACAACCAAGTGAAGTGTGTATGTGTGTGTGTGTGTGTGTGTGTGTGTGTGTGTGAGACCTAGAGAGAGAATGTATGTATGTATGTATGTATGTATGTATGCATGCATGCATGCATGCATGCATGCATGCATGTATGTATGTATGTATGTATGTATGTATGTATGTATGTATGTATGTATGTATGTATGTATGTATGTATGTATGTAACACTGTATGATACAAAAAACGGGCATAGGTCGGTATTTTGACCTGTGCACGACATAGCATATTAACGTTTATATTTCCCTTTTTCCAATTTATACTGATGTTGGATCAAATCTTTTCCAATTAACTCAACATATTTAGCTCTAAAAATAATCATTATTCCATTTTGCCATTTGTCAAAAACCTTGAATTCATTTGATTGACACTCACGGTTATGTGATTATGTAAATAATAATATGAAAGCAAACATTACTGTTTAATATGAAGTGTTTTGTCCTTGCAGACGATGTCATCAGTTCAGATACATTGTTAGCAATTTATATTTGCCATTAATATCAAACAATTTTACTATATCCACAGTAGGTGTAAACTATATAAGGTTTACGGTGACTCTAACCCAGATTCTACACACAAAAGTTTCAAAGTTTGATGATACGTACCCAAACGTAACACATTTTGAATAACTCGTAATGTGTGTTCGGAATGAAGATAAATTTATAATATTTTACCTCATTTTATATTTTATAATTTGAAATATTAACACCGCATTCTAGTGGAAAAAAACAATGATCATGAATCCACAAGCAAACTATCTTACGGTGTATGTGATAAATATTTGTGTAAAATGGGTTGCATACTCCCTCTATTTTATTACATTTATTGGGAATTTGTAACTATATGCACTAACGTTCTTTTATTTCTGCAGTTCGTGTTAGCTCGTGAAGTCAAGTACACAGGCAGTGTATGAATTGTTAAAGATGGTTACAGATGCTATGTAGTTGCGTTCTGTTATATATATATGCAGTATTGATCAGAACAAGAGGTGCCTAATTAGAAGACCATATGCCAATCACCATTGTTATTCAAAGAGAAAGGCCATCTTTATCTGACTGACCATATACATATCAATACTTGTCAAGGAATTCGACAACCATAACTTGTCGGGCAAATGATCCGTTAGGGATGACATGTGGCCCTGGCACGAGACGTGTGTATAAAACATCAGAGCAAATGACTGTCTGAAAGATGGCGACATTTTATAAGCGATCGACTATGCGTCATGCATACAGTATTACGTTAACATTTACAACATGATATGCAAGCTGGCTGGATCGTTACAATGTAATGAATATCTATTTACCCACGTCTATTATGTAGATTAAGTAAATGAGTGTGTCCATGAAGAATCCTTAATAATGTTATCACGCAAGGCTTTCCAAATTTCAACATGCAAACTTTTCAAAATCATACTGACTTGAAAAGTTTATTTCCAGTAGAAATATGTATTGAAGGAATGTTGAAATGACAATTAATAGATAAATGATAACTTCTCTGGAACTTCACAGTACTGCTTTTGATTTGTAAGTACAAATAAAACTCCGATATTTACTAACATTTTTATTTATCTCATGTTACTTTTCTCCAATGCTATATGATTACCACTAATGGTATCATGCAATGTTTGTTTTGTACAACAAGACTAGAGAGAGTGTGGAGTTTATATTAGGGCTACACAATGTTTCTACGTCACGTACAAGTTTTTTTTTTACGAATTACATATACATTGATAGCGCGAATGGATAACATGATACATTGTGAACACAAACCAAACATTACTGTCTGACAAGATAGGGAAGATTGAAGCTTTAAACTGTTTATTTGTGTTTAGTGTGCGATAAAATATAACCTTTTAAATATGTTACGTTCTTGCTAGCAGTGACTGTCTGTCGTATGTGGAATCCCTAACAAAAAAGAAAGTTTTAAAAAAAATATCGTGTCGCATGTGAAACTCTATACTCTCTCTAGTTGGTTAACATTTGTTCAAAAAATGTATCGCTTTAATGACAATACTAATAAATGTAATCTGTATGGCATAACTGTTAATTAAGTCATAATGTTGATGAAATCGTTATCTGCACAAAACGTGGAACACGTGATCGTGCGTTCCACTGAACAGGATGTTCTAATGATTTTAAATTCCATAATGCAATACGTTCCTGAAGTTGTAATCGTTGCTCTGGTATTCGATCACGTAATTTATTTTAGACTCTGAAATTGTGAAACTGTGACCCATGACTGTAACCTATAGATATATGTTTAGATTACAATTTTGATAACATAACAAATAATGGTGATGCCCGATGAAATGTACACTTATCAGATGTAGACAACTGAGGCCCTAATCAAGGTATTGTTAACACAGCTGTGTGTTACGGTAGACATAGGATATATCCTATGTATATTTAATATGTCTCATTACTTTTGAAATGACTGTCGCAAAAATATGTTTCATTTCCCCTTGTTATTAATGTACTGCATGACAACGTGACTTTCATTCATCCATTTTGGAATCCTACAATGCATCCAGTAGAGATAATAACGTAAACAACAACAACATGATTGTCACATGATCCATTTTTATTGCAATGCTTTAGTGATTATTATTATCAAATCTAATTCCGTTTCATAGAGATGGCTTGTCCTATGATTCCTGTCAGTACGTTTCATAATGCATAAATTGACCCAAAAGAAACATACTATTAAAAGTAATTTCCCTTTTTTTACTTTTAAGATGCTGTGAAAGTAGCCCTTGAGCAGAAAACGCTGGTAGTTAGATAACATCCATTGACATCATTGGTAAACATATTACAATTCATGTATTTTTAAAGTCGCGGTCAACGTAGTCCTTACATGAAATGTCGAAAATATTCAACTTGATGCTTTCTAAATAAAAAGAACATGTAATGGAGATATACATGACAGTGTAGAATAAAGTGCATGCATGAATGCGCAATAAGCAGACAGACAGGATGTAGGAGATATTTACATCATTAGTTCCATCATCTAGGGATGGCGAGACGGAAGTGTATTGATTTGTGCTCAGTTGATAAATAAATAAAGGGATATAGAAATAACCATGTAATTTTACGTCTTCCTGTGACTAGGTAAACATCACATTAAAGCTCAACCAAAATTTGCACATGGCGTTATTGTGATCTTTCTCGTATGGACAAAGAATCCTTGACAGAAGTTACTTCATACATTTTTTCTTTAAAACAATGTCTATAACGCCTAATAACAATAATAATAACATATTGCGCGTACAGTTTATTACTCAGGTGCAATTAATCCACCAAATGGAGTATCAAACTCACATTTATTCGAAAATTGAAATGGTCACACACATATTGAAGTCAGACAGACTGACATAAGGTGGCATGGCATGTTCGTCTAAAGACCTTGTTCATCGAATTGATGACCATAATTGAAAATCAAAAGAATACTTTTTTTTGTTTTTCGCATTACTGGATAGCTGTATTACATTTACCATAGTCGTGAGAGCATTTGGATTCTTTTTGTGGATGTCACCGAAATATTGGTAATATGATATCAGGAGGGAATTTTACGCATTTGGGCATATCAAACTAAGGATTAATATTATTCCAAGTGACTATACACTATCCCAGTAAACCTGTTGAAATGAATGCCATATTATTATTGCACCAGTCTGTAAGTTAACCAAAACTTCTTTTGAGATAAACTGTCCAAAAACGCGGAAGTAGCTAATAATCTAAATCGACAACTCGAACACGTTGGCACCATTACGTTTCCTTAATTGGTTCAAAAAGCTATATATCATACAGAATCGATATTCGATACCGTCTGCCAGACGGTACTCCTTTATACGACGAACAGGTACGTTCGAAGAATGACTAATGTGGTGTATGATCATGGAGATAAATTTGACAGGTATTCACACTATCCGTATCCGTTACCATCAGATACATATCACAAAACAACAATAACATTTCATGCCGCGATTAAAATTGGAATGTCATAAAAATTCCCGGATTTAGAATGAAACGTTTAATAAAAATTCTCAGCTGTCGGATTACGTATACATTTTGGTAACTGTTCTCTTAACAAAGTATTCACACAGCAAAGTACTATTTACTCAAAGCGTACTCGTTGAAGAAAACCCATTATCATTTGCATAGTCATGCTGTTGTTGGTGCTAGTGTGTGGAATTAAGGGAAAGGAAAGGGACTGTTGGTCATAAGGATCGACAGGTAGCAAACGCTGTTCCTCTTTATGGCTAACGGCTGTCCCTTACTGGACGCAGTTTATGGCATATATCTATAGCTACCCCCCCCCCCACACACACACACACATCACATTAACCGATTATGAACTTTACCATTATACAACATTTGATCTTTTGCGGTAATAAAATAAGAGAGTGCAATGAACAGTTTAATGTTCACAATAATTCAATGTATGAAATATGCTCATTTGTATTCAAACAACGAATCGTGTGAATAATACATAACCGATAGCAATTGAATCATTCGCCCTATGAACTTGTGATGTTAACGTTAACACGCAGAGAATGATGCACATATCATGCAAAGGCATTGAACGCGATAGATGACTTCCGGAACGGCATAATTACATACACTATCCTTTAATGAGCAAAACGACAACGTTGTTTCATTCGAAATGGTCAAATTATAATCGTTACATTTAAGGATAGCAGAACAAATGTTTATTTCTGAAAGCATGCATATGACTTACGAAAATAGGTTAGATAGGTCGGATTTAATTTATTTTATTTATATATATTTTTGTTGAGAAATTGCTTAGACCCAAAATAAGATATTCATTCGTCACAATAGTTCTGTAATAGTTTGATGAGGTGTCAAAGAAGTAAATGAAAACAATTATATGTGAAGTAGACGAACATACTATGTAGACTGTGCTGTATAAATTCAACTATATTTTGAAAGACTATTTCTCTAGAATGGGGTTTTAAAACCAATACACCATAGATTCTTTGATAAGAAAATTTACACGGAAATAGAACTTCTAACCATTCTTTATAATAAAAAAATTAGGGTTGGGTTACCGGAAGAACACATTTTTTTTATTTGGCCTAAAGGGTTTATTGTACATGGTTTATTAATGATATAGGATGGTTCATTTATGATATAGGGTCATATGAACTTGTCACAATTGTATGCTGTTATCTTATGATCAGTAACGATCCCATTTCTATAGTATCTATAGTGATAATCAGGGTTAGTTTGTTAACCTAATTATGAATCAATTGTTAGTACTTACTCTACATATTACCGTATGGATATAAACGGAATTAAAGTTTCTATTTGAAGATGGTAAATATACACGAATGTAACATTCTGTGTTGTGTTCGTATGGACCTGTATATATTCTTCAGATTAAAGTGATTGAAATAACACGAAATTATTGTCATTACTGATTTTCTCATTATTTATTTTTGACAGATAGATGTTCAAATTCGATCTTGTTATCTAATAACAGACTAGTGTAGTATAATGTTTTGTGCAGATTCTCCTGTGATGTTGTATCAATCAGAGCCAATGGACAGTAATAATACAACGCCCTGGAACAGACCGAGTCATCGTCGAGTTTTATTATTACATGTAATAAGTAAACGTATGTATCATTCATGATTCACTGTATGTAAAGGTCGCTGGGTAAAACTACTAGTAAAATAATGTCCTTTCCGCCTACACAGTAGTCATTTTTCAGCGGCAATGTAACATGATATGTTTACTTTAAATCACAAACTGTTTGCCCGAAGTCATTCACTTTGAAGACCACGAAATGTATCGATTACGTGCATTCATTGAACATTTCTTTCGCACATTGTACACCTGAAACACTGTTGACAAATTTGTATCTTGGCGATAAATGTAAGTGTTCACTAGTTTTACAACGATCTTCACGCATTGTGTAGTTAAATACAGTGTTAACATACAATATAAATGTGAGACAAAATACCATGTGAATACATATTTTACTTTATTTATTATAGTAAACTACGTCAATAGTTGGTATTGTATGAATAAATGGTTGTCGTTTTAAGATGTACAACGAGTTATGTTTAATTTTCCAACAAAGCTGGGTTTTTGCTTTCGTTTCAAATGAATTTGTAGAAGCAGCATGCAAAAACCTGCAATCGACGAATACTCGTGGTTTGGAGGTTGGAATGATTAGTTAAATGACATATCGGGTATACACAAATGAATGCTTAGTGTAAGAAGTGAGGAAACCCATTTCAAAATTGAAAATATGAAATTGGAATTAAATTTAGGCTGGCAGCTGAATTCATTAAGCATTAGAGAATTGCGAATACCTATATCAATATACAAATATAACACATGAAATGCACCATCTTTAGACTTGAGTTCGCATGCCCACGCCGTGATATATGTCGCATTTTTAAAAGACATGCCACAGTTCATATCTCGTGATATATAGTAGTTTATGTACGTCGTAAACCTTGAGATAACTATATATTGAGATAAACGACTATCCCCCTGTCTAGGTTTACAGTCGGGCGAACATTTCCCAATTAAGTATTCACATTTATGGTTACAAATGACTATATACATCCATCAGTTTGAATTAGCATAATATTTTATCATTGCAGTAATATACTGAGAATGAAATGTCATTTAGCTATAACTAAATTTGTCTCACTCACTTGTTGCTCGCGAAGGGTTGCCAGAATCAATTTTCTATGTTTTTATTCTTATAATACCCTCACCTTTATTACTCTAATTACATTTCTTATAGAGGGCATTTAATGAGAGATTTGCAATTTTCTAAAATGATTTCCTCGTTGAAACGTGAGCATTCTCTCGCTATTGAATTACTAATGTTATGCAGATGAAAGTAGGATAGAAATGGTTTTCTTCTTCATCAATATCGGTGATTCTGTTGCCATGTAACGTAATCAAATACTGCTACAAAATGTTATTAGCCTTATTGTCATATCGAATGAATAGCATAAAATCAGAAACACTAAACTACACAAACACTGATAACTTCACTATTCAATCATAAAACACATTAACGTACCTGAGGAGAGAATTACTTACTCTCAGACGTAGCAGTTGCCACGACGACAATAAATGACTCTTTGTGTTTGTTTGACCGGTTTGACGGTGTTGGTATTCTACGTTTCATGTTTTAACAGCCTTTTTTATATATCACAACTCTCACTAGAACTAGAGAAAGGTATACAGAGCCACACTTCTACAAGCACTGCGTTATCACACTGAGTGCTTTTTTGGATTCATCTATATTATGTCAGGTGGGAGAGTAATTGCTGTGACATTTCAGCGGGAATCGTAAAAAGCCTGCAATCACTGCATTGTGTTTGTTTCGGTTGTAATAAACTGGTTTATGTTATTGACAAGCCGTGGAATTATGGTGTGTGCAGCCGTCGTCAGGGTAACAAGTATCCTGTTGTTATTCCATTAACACTGCCGTGAGAAGTGGGGGAGAGAAAAGACGTGTAGAGTTGGAAGTTGTGCGTATTTAACGTCTGCAGTTCTACGGGATGCTAGATCTCGTAACAAAGTGAGCATCTGTTGATGAGTATGAATACACCTTATGCGGATAACAGCATAGGATTAACTCGAGTAAAGGTCTGACTACCTAACGGAACCCTATGTCTTCAAAAGTCGATACAGACAGACAACTAATTCAGGGTGGGAAAACGCTGAGGAAAATCAGTTCCTTCGAGAGATCGGTAGATAAGAAAAAATCGCTCATTATTTGCACTCTCTTTATCGGTGGAGCATGGATTGTGATCGGAATAACTATTTTCATGGTTGGATATTCGATGAATAACAAGAAACTCCGTCCTTGGAATAGTCCGTGTATAGCAGGTGTTCTGTTGATTGTCATAGGGTGTTTACTTGTGATTATACCGTGTTTTCTTATGGGACTCAAAGAATATTGTGCTAGAAAAATGGAACGAAGGAAAAACATTCGCATTACTTCTCTTCGGAACACGCAAATTACCCCGGCGTTAAAAGTTAACGGCAATGATAACGAATCACCTAAGGAGAGACAAACTATTAAAGCCATGAAGCATAATGGCAAAAGTAATGGCAATGGTCCCACTCAAGTGAAGCGAATTGTGGTGATGCCGAGAAAAAAGAGACAACCTATGATTGAGGTCCAATTTCATCAAGACGGAGCTCCGGCTGAATGCTCAGATCAGACGTAATTATTCGCGGTGTGCTCAAATTACTCGGAGTATATATATCACAAGTTTGCGATGTAATAACGGTCGAAAAATATCCTTGCTGATGGAATGCATCATTAACGTTTGATATGCTCATTAATGAACATACAGTTGAAGACTACACAATTATCGATAATGATTGCACATAGAATATCTAACGTCGTTTATGTTATAAAAGATATATGTGGATCGATGCGTTTGGCAAAGCCTGTGGGGTTGTTTTCTGCCAGCAAACTTCCGGAACAAAAGCTTAATTTTATTATGATATGCTACATGCTATCACCTCACTGCCATTATCACTCAATGGTGATGATGAGCTAAAACCGATGATTGCACGTCTGTGACTAGAAGAGCAAACGTCATTTACGTTATACAAGTTTTATGTGGATCAATGAATTTAGCAAAGCCTGTGGGGTGTTTCTGTCCGCAAACTTAACAGACAACAGCTTAACTTTCTTATGATACGCTGCATGTTACCAGCTCACTGACATTATCACTTCAGTGATGACGATGAGCTGTAAAACTAATGTGACTGTAGTTCTCAATAGACTCAAGTAACGTTCTTGTGTATAATGTACACTGGAGCTAGGGCTAGGAAATACTTTCGATGCCAGAGCAATGTATAGAAAATGTGTACATCTAATGATACCCGAAGAAAGGTAGTCCCATTTCTATACTTTACGTTCAAAATTGGGGAAACTGTTCCATACCAGTGGGGTGGACTTAATAGATAAATAATACAGATGTGCAAATGTTGACTTTGAGCGCAAATAAAGCCATATATTCGACATAAAAGCATTATTTTATACAGAAACGTTGTTTTTTCCTAATTTTTCGAAGGCAAAATGAAATGCAATTGATTGTTTGATTCTCTCTTTTACATAGTGATTATTGTGACGTTGTGATTAGGATTCATAAATATGAATTTATGGTTTTGATTATTTATATATATATATATATATATATATATATATATATATATATATATATATGTATATATATATATATATATATATATGTATATATATATATATATATAGAGAGAGAGAGAGAGAGAGAGAGTTTCATTCTTCTTTCGCGAAGTAGAGCACTCAATCACCTCGTCATCTTTCATTTTTATGTGTGTATATATATATGCATGTACAGTTTTGAAACAGTATTTTTTTAATAAGAGTGCATAAGGCTGTATTTATGATCAAGATGGACGTACACACTCTATGGGATCATTCAGATATTCCATCTAGTTTGCTAGTTTGCTTACAGAATTACACATACGGCGAGGGCACAGTTAATTTCATTTAATAGTTTAAGTTCCTTTTTATAAAAAAAAAACTTTTGTTACGTTGAATCAAAACGCATAATATAGTAATGATGTTATGTTTAAACTGTTAGTAGATCTAATTACGTTTAGTTGTAATATATTTTTCGTCCTTTCATTTTAAGCAATGCAATATGTCACTAATGCATGGATTACAGTGACCTTCAATGTCATCGTTCTAAATGAAAGTACGTACAGTTGTCAACGAGAAATAATGGAAATCATCGGCTTGCCTAAAGCTCAAAAAGATTAATGGATGTATTCTATGTCCTGACACTCATTAATCCCATCAGGTAGTCATTGCAAAGCGTTGTGTGTTTTGTGTCAGGATGCTTCATGTCAGATAAAACATTCTAGCCCTAAAACGTTTGTAACCTTTTAGAGCTCTACATGGTGCCAGGGTATCTAATAATGTCATTAATTTCAAAGTTAATTAAACGGTTGCTTCATTTGATATGTGACATGCCAGTCATGGAAAATTGACACATGTTAAATACACTATTATCATTATCCTGAAGCTTACAAGGTTAACCCTGTTATTTATACAATGAGAAATTGCCACGTTCGAAATTAAGGATGTCAATTTTAGCTTCAATAAGAAAGTCGGTGAATAGCAAATCAAATAAGAACTCGAATTAGCATGCTAACGTATTTGGGTAATGTACAAACTGGAATGTGTACAACATAATGTCCCCATTTTTAATATTTGAAATGATTTGATGCGCTATACAGGTAACTAATACACAGTGGAATTTCGAAAACAAACGAACGTGCATTTAGTACCATTACAGGAGAATTAAAGATGCCTTGGTGTTTAACTCATGATACAGCAGGGTGTTTTTAAGCACGTAGAGACAACTTCAAATGCAACAGAAACAATTATAGAGTTGGTAGAATTAGAAGCAGAAGGCAGTTGATTATCAATTGGAAAGTGAGCAATTGATCAATTGAAGCCATCAAAATCATGCTTCAGCAGAAGCCTGTTTCTACTGCACCGTAAACAAATGGTAATGC
The DNA here is from genome assembly GCF_964340395.1 of Glandiceps talaboti. Lineage (NCBI taxonomy): Eukaryota > Metazoa > Hemichordata > Enteropneusta > Spengelidae > Glandiceps > Glandiceps talaboti. The sequence continues at coordinate 11,396,341 of NC_135553.1, forward strand.
TTATCACCTTTCAATGTGATCCTGCTGTGTATGGTGTCTCTATCATTGTTAGTCTGGGGTTGAATTATGTCTATCTTTAGTAGAAAACACCCATTCTCGCAAACCAGTGAACTTATTTTGCTGAAGCAACGAAATATGCGTCTTGGACGGTGCCGTAAAAGAGGTTGTGGTCTGCAACGATGAAAACCGCCATGAGTGAAACACCAAGGCAGCCGTCAGTTTTCCTGTAAGTTTGAAGCTGTCGAATTAACAACCTCTTTCATGAATAAAACTGTCGTCAAGTTTTTTTAGAGTAAGCAGGATATCTATGCAATCAATTCTCGTTAAAAACATTAACACAATTGAAATTAATGTCATATAGCGGAGTTTTGAAACAGATTTCACTCTTTCATCGCTTTGTTTTAAAAATCTATTACCATAAATCACCTTACTTAGGAATTTCCTTTTCGGCACACTGTCATTAGCATTTGCACTTATCACGTTACAAGCGCAACAAACTTTGTCCGGAAATCCTCGTCTGATCTTTTCAGTTGTGATTACTTTCCCTTGATATGATGGACAGTGCCACTTACTGGGAAAAGGTCACCTGATCATTATACAATGCGTTCACAGAATGTCATTTTTAATAGATAAGACATCACGTACTATATTGTTCAAAGGAAATTAAATATTTATAGATGAAAAACTAACATGAGCAAATTAAATTAAATTTGCGGAATTGTGAATAGAAAAAATATTGAAGCTTCTGTATGGTTTGATTAAATAACGCTATGATTAATATCAAAACCTCACACTTGGGGAAAACGGTAACTCCTAACGCGTACCTAAGGGTTAAGGTTGAATTAAGACCCTATGAAGGTTAAACTTATAAATTGATTTCAGAATTACATAATACTTAAAATGTTGTATACATTGATCACGTTCGAGAGAATCGCTTTTCTTTTCGGTTTGCAATCAGATAAATGCATGAAATAGCTACGTTATGAGTGTGAATTGCTGGAAATCGATTGGTAATTATAGTGTTACTATAGAAACGTCTACAATTGTATGCTTTTAATAAGGCTTAATTGATTTATTCGCGTGTAATATATATTTATTAAACATAACTATATAAACACGCAACGAATGAAGGTAAAAATAGAGGCATGCATTGGTGTCTTTATAACCGCATTTAATGGTGTGTTTTTGCACGAACTGGAATTGTTTAAAAATATAATCCCGTTAATGATGTGTTTTTGCACGAACTGGAATTGTTTTAAAAATGAATCCATACCCCAGGTCATTGTAGTCAAATGAGCCTAAATAGAAAACTTGGCTGCCTTTTACATATTTTGTTTTCATTCCCTAAAGAATATCCATCGTTCATTTTGCTTCATAATTAATACCATTAGTTTAATATACTTCATGTATTCTTTTAAGCACATCTTTAGAATCGAGAGAAAGTTTTGTCAAGGTATGCAATACATAAATGCCATATGCCTTACAAAAATCTATATTTTTAGTTCCATCTATCAATTAATTGTACATTTGTCGATTTCAATGCATTAATGATTTGTCAGGACATTACACAAATACTATATCAGCAAAGAGATTCGTTGTTTATAATTTAAACCATACAAATACAGAACCTAGGGGGCAGAATTAAAACCATGTTAATATTTGAAAGGATACATATATCTCAAGCTGTCATAACCTTTTCAGAAAAGCTATATAATTAATGCAGTAGGTAATATTTATGACAGATTTATGGACTTTGCAATCCCATGATAAATCTCTTATGAAGCAAACAAAAGCTATAATACTTCGTAATACATTTTCGGTTGAAAAGCAGTCATCAGCTGTGTTCGCAACGTTTACATTTTTATGATTGCTTTAAAATCTGTTCAATGAATCATATGGTGTGCATGCTAATTACTTAATTACTACGGCAACAAGAAGATTGCTCTATAAATCGTTATTTTTCTCGGCTTTTAAAACATATTATGAGGTTTGTATTAAGCTACATTCATTATATGTCATGCTTTGGTACAGGTTGTTTGTGGAGATCAGCTTTCAATAATTGATGATATTTTAGAAGCAATTGTCGATATATTTCACATTCTCCTTGTTATGGTGTCATGATGGTTGAATGGTTTGACTTGCTGACTTCGAATCTGCAAATTGTCGGTTGCCTGGATGCTGCTTTCTTCTTCAAGTGTGTAAAGCCTTTTAACGAGATTTGATCCACGATTGTGTCTTGATCAATCCAGCTGTATAATCCAGCTGAAAACCTGGTATGATACAAGATGGCTTGTATGCCCCCAAGGGGGTAGTTGAGGAAGCAATGAAGGGTAGTTGTGTCATTAAACACCGTACCCGTGGCAGGGGTAATAATCCTATATCGCACCGTGGGAAGGAGTTGCATAAATGCTATCATATTATTATTGTGTGATGGATATGTAAATTGATACGATGATAAACCATTTCCATCAAATGCAACAAATACACTTATTTATTCATCCATTGTAATTACGAAGGCGGGCCTTATTAAAGTTAAAATTCACTTTGTCTGGAAATTTGTGAGCAGACTAACTGAGGATCTCTTAATGTTCCATTAAGTAAACAGTGTTTTAATGAAAGCAGGCATAATGTGATTTTTATGGTCGTGTCCTTTGTTCTAAAACAGTCTAGTAAAACTTCTTAATTTCAATGTTTTATTACTTCAACCAAAAGAACTAAATAAATGAGAAAGTCTTCATGACTTTACAAAAAGGTCGGTCTTCATGACAATAAGATTAATCACTGTACATGGCAGACTACGTGCAACACCAGCTAATCACTTGGCGAGACTTTGCCATAACAAGATAATGAGCTATTTCTATTCGAATAGGTATCAATACGTGAGCACACACCATCGCATATACATAATGTATCAATGATCTTGCTCTAATTCTCACTTTAAGTCGGTCGCAGTCATATAAAGTGATTTTTAAGTTGTTAAAGGTTCACGTAAAAGTTTGAGTCAGCATCTGACAATGTGTGTTCTCACACGACATAACATACAAGCACACTTCAATTGGCGGAATTACTAGCAATGAGTAATTAATCCTCTTTTTCCGCTCCTATTTTGAGCGGGAAGTTGCCTCTGATTCTGATTGGTTCATTGTCCAACGTGTAGCTTGGATCCGACTTTTTGCAGTAAGCTCCGACTTTGTATCTCGGTCAAAGTCCGTGGTCAAAGTTTGAGCATGGTTATAGCAACGTTTAGGGAATCCCAATGGTAACGTGATATGGTATGGTATGAAGTGATGAAAGCTTTTGATAAATAACGACTGATCTGATGAAGTCGCGTTGTAGGGTGATTCTCATTCCCTGAGAGAAAATATGAGGGTTTTCACAATAAAAAGAACATTCACTTGTTTTAAATATGACTGACTTTTGCATTCTTCTCATAACATTAATTAGTTAACGATTATCGCGATAGAGCAATTATGAGGAAGAATGTTATGATAATAACGTAAACTTTATTCAAATTCGGAAAATTCATTTAAATACGATCACCACTAGCGCAGTACACAGGTGTCCTAGATTTAAAGCTGGATGATATCCGAGTATCTGGGGGAAGCCTTAATGTTCGGTAGGGTCAAACTAAGCGTCACCTTCCTAACGTATATATCCAGTTGATTTTTAACCAAACCCAACAGACGCTGCTTCGAATTCAGGGTGCAATGGTAAGAGAGGCGCACGAGCAAATCATTAAGCCACAGGCAATCCATGCATAATGTCATAATCTTCACAAAACGTCGGAGTAAGCCATAAGTTCAAAGAGAAAGCAACGTAGAAACACCCTTTAGTACCTCAACGCCATAAGTAGCTGCCGGGAATATATATTGTTGGAAAGACATTAAACATTAAATGCCATTTTAATGTTATTACTTTCTGTCAGATACATTACAATATCTATGGTTTGTCTGTAGATTGATTACATAGAATAAACGCCATATTGATGGCATGATAATACGCAAACTACGTGATTCAATTCGTATGTCTGTTTTCCACACTAGACATGTGTTGTTATAAGTGTATCCTGGATGATACCCGTATTAACTATACTGTTGTTCTTTTAAAGGAAGCCACACAGTTTCGAAATAGGTATTTATAAATAACTTTAATTCGTAATTACTATAAAAACAACTAACAAGTTTTCTATGTGTTGCTACCTTAAAACACAATGTGTACCATTATAAGTCATTGCTTTATCTTAATGTTAGTAAAAAAAAAAGGTAGAAATATATGTGTAAATATGTTAATTTTGTGTACATGAAGTTATTTATATAAAAATGGGAATATATTTTAATGACCAGATAACGTCCAGCCTGCACATATGTATATCGCTTCCCCATATATTGAACCATCACCAGGCTTGAATAGGTTGATTATGTGTGTTTACTTGTGATTAATTTTAAAAAGTGATAATTTGTGTTTTACTCATCTTTTGGTGTTTTTTAAAAATATTTCTTTAGTTACAAATAGACTTGGCCTATGTTGTTCCACATCTTTTTCTAAGCAACGAAATTATTGTAAAAATGTTTTATTGATTCAAAATTCAAAATAAATACCACTTTCCTATCTATATAGCCATTTAATATTGGCATGATGGTATATTCATACAAGTGATGGTTGTGAGTTACTCACGGTCATTTGCTGTGTGAAAGGTCACACTGGATGCGTATTACGATATACTAGTATTTTGGACATACATACAGGTATGTTATTCAATGCATTGGTGACCCTAACTCGACTTCGCCGTATAAATAGTATAGTAGAACCCTTGTTTTTCTTTCTTTATTAATTCGCTTGTCATCAGATAAATGGAAAATTAGACAACTTGCTTTCGCAAAATTACGTAGGATACGTGCATCATGACTTGCTCAGGTTTGATTTCTCTTAATCATGTGACAAACATACACAAGTTCACATTTTGAATTATTCCAAACGTATTATACGATAAATTAAATATGCTAACTTTTACCTTTGATAAACAATGTCACCGAAATGAAATTGTTATGGTATCATAGCCGCTTGCACCACATTGTGTATTCTCAGCTGTCCAAAGCAGGCTAGGCTATTCCTTTGCGTCTGCGTACATACCTTAATGATGGCTTTCATTAAACAAACTCAAATTTCATTGTGATGCTCAACATTTACCAAATCCTTCAACAAAATCACGAGAACAAAACAATGTTAAAGATACTATGCCCATATAGGGATAGGGAGATAATAATGCCTTGTTGTGGTGCGAATTACTGCAAGTATCCCTGGTGCATGCAACAGGTGGTTCGTGTTAATAAAGACCCCCTGATTGATGTCTTTTTAAAAAGCAGCATGTTGATCACCGCGATGTCATAAAAAGGTTGTTGGTTTATACGATTGAAATGCAATCGGTTTTAGCGCCCTCGTGCGATGCACGAAATAACTACTTGTTGAGCACATTTGTTGTATCGACAATTCTCTGGAAAGAGTAATCTTTCACCAAACTTATGCAATCGTCTGCATCAGTGAAACAATTTTTTAGTACACACATAATTTACTTTCAAATGTATACATGTGTTTTGAATAAGGGTTGCTACAGTGATCAAGAAGGAACCAAGGCCCATTTTCGGATTTCATTGACATATACTCTGAGTAAAAATCAGGGAGATATGTAAATAAGTAGATAGAATAAGTAAATAGGGCACAGTTTCCAAATGGAATGAGTACACACTTATCTAAGGTCTGCAGTAGGGGATGTGAATTTCGCAATTCATGAATATAATGCAAATGATGATACGCTGACTCTGAATTGGTATCAACGTATTTCAATTTACACTGCGTGGGATAATCTGTAACTAAGACCGATTTTCATCTTGTGTCGTGTCGATTGCGTATGAAATATTATAAAAAATACACATACATACATACATACATACATACATACATACATGCATACATACATACATACATACATACATACATACATACATACATACATACATACATACATACATACATACATACATACATACATACATACATACATACATACATACATACATACATACATACATACATACATACATACATACATACATACATACATACATACATACATACATACATACATACATACATACATAGAAATGCATAAGGAACTAATAAACCAGTCCGTATATATAGCTGTTAAATCCGACGTTTCGAATAAATATTCTTTTTCAAAGGAAAAATTGGCGAGACAGAGAAATGCCAGGTGAAAACCCGAACATTTCTAAATAATACATACATACATACATACATACATACATACATACATACATACATACATACATACATACATACATACATATTATTAAAGGAATATTTCGATGTTGAAAAGTGCGATATCATCAGCGGAATTTTAAAGGGAGGTTTTGGATCAAAAACACGAAGGCCAAATATCATTCCCTAGCAGTCTGTACAAACCATCTGCAGCAGAAGTTCCAAGTAACTGAATAGTTTAAACAATAACGCGAACTAATGAGGGCGCAAGTCAAATACAAACTGAACCAATACAAATCAGTAAATAGGTGACAGGGAGGAAGAACATGATAAAACCTTCCATCTTTCACCACACAAAAAGTCCAATTTACCCACCTTTACCCAACCTGTCCAGGGGTAGTATGAGATGCAGTACAACTTTTGACTGTCTGCAGCCCACAGAGGAGAGATCACTGAGAATAAATCAGGCCATAGGAAGAACTTTGTTTCATACTCACCACAATAACACATCCTCTGCTCAAGATTTACCCGGTGGAAAGACATGGCCAAAGGACATGAAAACTCATTCTGTCGGTTCTATGCTTTGCAGTAATTACTAGTATTTAGCATTCACGTTCATTATGTAAATTTGGACTTTAATGACAATAAATGGCAGAACACTCGTAAGGGATCATGGTGGCCTGGCATGTGTATAAACTTTTCCATGGGTATACTCTCGTTGGTCCAGTTGTGTTTTTCAACGTATCTACTTCGACAACAAGAGGACATAGTTTGAAATTATTGAAGGACAGATCCAGATTGGATATACGTAAATATTTTTTTCGATCAACGTGTCGTAGACATTTGGAACAGTTCACCACAAAGGGTTATTGCTAATTCATCAATTAATCATTTTAAAGCGTGTATTGATAACCACCTCAGAAAAGTAAGGGGTCTTTAATTAAAAGCCTCAATTGCTTCCTACCCCACGTAAATTAATGGTAAATGGTAAAAATGTCCAGGATCGGAGAGACGAATGGACGTAGCACATATGCTGAGTGCTCCAGCTGTCCTGATTGTGTTTGTCTCGGCTTTGGATATAAACCTGCCTGATGTCTACTGAGTACAAGTTATCCCGTGTACAAGTAGAGATATTATAGCAGTTCCTTGTATTAGTTACATTTATCTGCCTGCTGGGTGCAGAGGTTGAAGTAACACTGGTGGAGAAACTTTAAAGCAACACTATGATAAGATGCCATACTGTGTAAATATCACTTACTTACTGTAATCTGTTATTAGGGATATTATATAGAGTTATTTTGGTTTTCTTGCTTTTTTATTATAATTAATAATGCTTGACAATACTTGTACGTGTCAAATGCATTTTCTCTAGAGTTCTATGGAAACTCCAATGTTGATATCAAAGTCACACTTTTGATTCTGGACGTTGATGGCGTGTCTCCTGTCAATGATAGAAATCTTTATTATGATATATTTAAGCATTTTTTCTCAAAAATTTGCAAGGGATGTCTTCATTGAATTCGTCAAGCCAGCCATTATCAGGAAAATGTCTTGTTAATTTAAAATTTATCGGATTTCAGAACTTATACATGAAGGTATTAATGCCAAAAGGGTCTAGTGACGAAAATGACATTTTCGAGAATTCAATGAAAACTATAGTTTCTCATACAAATTGTCCTTTTAGATATTTTTAGCCCTGATCAGCAATAAACATTAGGATTTCAAACAAGCGGACATCTACAACTGAACTGTTAATAAATGTATTATTCAGACAATTACATAAACGAACGCCGCACACCTTTAATACGGATTACTTGTGAAGTGTACACAAGTAATTGCAATTTTCATTATAGTTCCACCTAGTGTTAGAAAAGGGGCGGTTCTTTTGACAATGTGTCTTTTCAAGGACTTTGCTGGCCTTTATCAGACTTAAACACAATTGCATTTAATATATGAAATCATACTTAATAATGACATTGAAATTGAAATATATAAATAATAGTTCCATTATATACTACCTTGAATACGGAAAATGCACTGAACATGTTTACATGTTGAGATGTAAAACTTTATATACATGAGAAAACCTGGGAGACCAAGGTCTTAATGTTAGTTAGGCAAAATAAATTGAAAAAAAAAGGTTGCGTGTTTCCGATAACTCGACCGACCCTAGTGTAAACCTCCTAAACAATCTTTGAACATTTAAAAATGAGAATTCTTTGTTCTCTTGACCTTCATTCACATCGCTGTTTTCTTTCCCCAGTGATGCTTGTACATATTTGATCAAACTATCACGGAGTGGTTATTCTGACCGAAATTTCGTCTGGTTTTGGGTTGAAGCAATATTTTCCAAATAATTAAACAGATGAATCAATATTAAAAAAAATAATAACCCGACCTATTCACCTTATATTCTGAGGCCATGTTATGGGAAACACACAATCATTTTTTTCGCCTAAGCATCTATTATCTCTGGTTTCCTATTTGAGTTTTCGCAACTTCAGACTGCAGTATATGAATATTTGACTTTTGATATGCAACGTGTTATCATTTGTATCAGGCCTACACGTTTTTCACGGAGTGGGTCCAGAAGGAAAGTTTTCGTTAAACTTTTATGAAGCTGTCGAGTTTTGTAAAGTGTACGGTACCAAAATAGCCGCATACGATGAACTGTTTACCGCCTGGGAAGCTGGATTTCATATGTGTAGTGCAGGATTGCTGAAGGATACAAGTGTGAGATTTCCTATGCAGCTTGTTCATCCACAGTGTGGTAACATGATTGGTATCGTTAACTGGGGATATAGACTTAAATCTCAACGTTTTGATGTGTTCTGCTATTCAGGTATGGTGAAGCTACATCAACATCTATGTAATTTATAAACGAATAACTGATGAGTTATGTATTATTTAACGTTCTTATTGCACGACCAAAACATTCTAATTACCTGCGAGTAACGTTTCGCCAGACCTGGTCGACAAGATAGAATAATGAAGAAAAGTTAGTACATATTAGGTAAATTTTGCATATGTACAATTCTGAGTCATTTTGCCAGACATTGCATAAAATCTATTTTGTTCAGTTCCAGAGGTTGTATTAGGAGAATATGAGGATTAGAGTAACACACCACACTCAGGATATCATTAAACAAACATTTTCAAAAGCAGAGTTTCACCATGGTTACGTTTTGTCAAACTGTCTGTTTGTTATGTCATACCGCTTGGTCGCGTGGTGGCGATGAAGTGATTGTAAATATGATGAAGTTGATACTCCCCCTCGTCTCTGTTCATGGTAGATGCCCCTTGTCTTCTGATCTGGATGGATTCTCTGATTTGTCTTGGCAGCTGACTTGTTGTAATCCTTCGAATCTCGTCTCATTGTAGCACGGGTGAAAGTCCTGGCACTGATCTCATCCACCTCTTTATTTCTTGTGTTCTTTCGTGCGAACTCCAAGACTTCTCCCTGCTTCCACACGACTGGCATGGAATCTTGTATATACAATCACCGACCTTACAACTTGTATCACGTTCGGGTTTGTCTTTAGGATGGACTAGGATGTTCCGCAAGGTGGTATATGGTCTCATCGCTGTGTTAATACCATACTGGTTAAATACCCTGGCCAACGTCTCTGCTGATTTCTCCACATATGGAATCACCACCAGACATTTTGTCTTTTCTGTTGAATCTTGACTTCCAAATCTTCTAGGGCTCTCTGTATTGACCATTCTGGATAACTACATCTTTTCAGAACCCTTTTGATGTGTTCATCCTCTTTGATTCCTCGTCACAAGTAATGATGTTCTCTTACTTCTATCTAATAAAGTTCTTATCACTCCCAATTTTTGATGAAGAGGATGGTCGGAAGCAAAGTTCAAGTACTGGTCTGTGAGGGTTTTCTTCATCATATTCATAATCACGTCATCATTGCCACCACGCCACCAAGCGGTATGACATAACAAACAGACAGTCGACCACGTCAGGCGAAACGTTACTTGCAGGTAATTAGAATGTTTTGGTCGACGTACAATGAGAACCGTTATAATACTATGCTTTACCGACCTGATGAATTTTTTCAAGGATAATAAATGCTATGTTTGTCTAGCAATCCCACCCCGTCTCTCTGTGTCTGTCTGTCTGTCTCTCTGTCTCTCTGTCTCTCTCTCTCTCTCCTGTTCTTTTAAAGGGGCAACCTAGATTCGAAATAGGTATTTAATTTGCATTTTAAATTAATAAAGCAAATTTAGTACGTTGTCCTACCTTAAAATCAATTCAAATAATAAGTCCGTGTTTGTAACTAGACTCAATAAAAGCAGAAAACATGTGTAAAACTTGTGTAAACATTTGTTAATTGCATGTGCAGGAAGTGATTTGTAAAGAAACGGAAACAATTTAATTCTGTACTTGTATCTCTCGATTTCAAATATATTGATTCGTCATGTCTATGTTGTTCCAGTTTTCAGAAACCGATGGAACGTCACAACTTTATCGTTGAGTCTAGCATTTGCTTTACAATCAGGAAGGTAGCGATAGCTTAGAGTTAAAATGAATCGAGAGTAATGCCATCGTTCAGGCAACATATATATAGCAGATAATGTGAAGCAATTTATCAGGTTCATTCTGATTGATTAGGAAACAAAGCAAACAAGCACATCTGTTGTCTGCATTGTTAATGGGTGATAAAGTCTTTGTATGTTTTCCAATCAGTGGTTACCTTGTAATAGTTTCACATCGCTCCGAACATAGTGCAAGTGGTAACTAGGTATATACACGTATGGACATAGTATGCAATTGACCACTCTCATAGTCCTGATATGGAGGATCGACACTCAGTTATGTATTTACGTTTAAAACACAATAACATTCGCTAATAAACACTAATTATCACCAAGCAGTGATTCAGCAACCATATTTACATCACTTACATTTTTTAAACTTCTGAAATAATGGACCACAAAACTTGGAGTTTCTGATTGGCACAATGAGCTAGAGTCAATCCTACAAATATCATCATTTCTATCAATACTAATATATTTATTACAACCATTTCTAATACTCAAAATATCAGTCATTGCTTATCTCCTATAGTGACTTTGCCGTCTGTTACGTCAGTTAGTTGTTTAGAATATCTATTTCGGAATTATTTATCTGACCATGGACACTCCTGTTTTGGGGTATTTAGCCATCAAACTTTTAACTTCAAACCTAATACGCAAACATCCTGAAAATAGCACTAATCTTCGATGTCGCATTTCCCCTTTTGATACGTGAGTGATCGATTTCCGCTTATGCTTGTTCCACCTTGCTTGTGAACATAGCTGGACTTGTTTCTTTTAACGTCCAACACTCTAGGCAACAGATATATATTATGCACATAAAAATTCCCCAAAACTGTCATCCAATCTCCGTATACATACCAGCTTCAACAACCATTAAATATGCGACTTGCAATTTAAGGATGGCGTCCCACGGGAAATTAGTTGGCAACATCAGTAATCAATTATTTTAGCTTAGTAAACCCTAATTATTCTAAGGTAGCGGACATCTATTTGAAGGTCACGGCATTGAGAGTTTTCTTCGTTGATTGACATGTTTATCGACTAATGGTAACTTGAGATATACGCAGTCCGTTTCCATTTCACATAAACTTACATTACCCATATTCTTACATTTAGGTATTTTTCATCCTGAAACAACCTAGCGAGAGATCAAAAATTGCCTACCTAGGGGGCCTTATTCCCCAAGACTCCAGTTAAAATCCTCGTTTGCACGGCTATATGTACGTGTGTTCCCAGCTTGTAGCAGATTTCGTTTTGAAATACGATTTGTATCCTTTGAAAGGTTGCTTTTGGTGAGATCATTCCCTTTATTTATTCCTTGCATTTTTGGTTACGCTTTCTTGCAGACACTTTTCATCGGCAAGCCGTTAGTAGCCAATTTTCTGTTCAGTTTTGTGGCGGTAATGTTTTCCCGCCTGTTTCTGGACATTACTTCGTCCAATTCGTTGTTCTGTATTTTTCGATTGAGAACTTTTTAGGTGTTAGGTTGCTTGTTTTTTTTCGGTCAGGGGATACTTATTCGAGTTTTGAAATATAGCTTTTCCCCGTTTGTGACATTTTCAGTGTTCGTATTAGAGATTGCTCGCGCGGACATTGTTTTGTTCGGAACGCTATTTCGAGTGATCGTTTTGAGCAGTGAGCTCGATTTCTCTGCATTTTATTTTCATACTGCCACTTGTTGTGTTTGTTGGTGGTTGTTGTGATCGTGTTTCACTGGCAGAAAATCGATACCACAATTAATTCTACAACTACACTTTTGTATCCCGTAACTAGTGTTGTTTGTCATTTGCTCTGCGTTTATGGAATATTTGTAATTCAATATCGGGCAGTGTTTTAGTATATTGCGAGTTCGTTGTCTAGACTGATTTACGATCTGACTGATTTTCGAATTCTCCTCTGCCTTGATTTGTGTTTATGCTAGCTGTGGTCATGTTTTGCTGACGAGACCTTTGCTCCTTAAACAGTTTATTTTGATAAAGTGCATGGTGTACAGTCTTTGCCGACAAACGGAAGACGGGAACTCAACGTGACGCATAGTTTTTGGGCAATCGCTTCTACGTTTTCATATCTTTCCCTTTCATTGAGTCGATCTTGTTTCAATTAAGATGGCCGATTCCGAAAATTTGTAAGTCTTCGACCAGGGAGAATTTAAGGGGGAAAGGAGGTTCGGCCGCCGTCAGCCCGTTTCTGAAGTTGTGGAGAAAACAGATTCGGTTGTTGAAAAAATGGCGGCACCCACAGAGCACGCTAAACGAACTGTACCTCCGAAGACCATTAAACAGTCAGTTCAAATGGCCAGTAAATAGAAGACATATGTTAAACGTCTATCAAAAGGTCACACTGGTCCGTAGGGATATTTTGCTAGAAAACAGTGTGCTTCCTACATCGAGCAAAGTAACCAGGGAAAGAAAAAAAGATAGTTTTAAAACTCAATGAGTGAATTGATCAATATCACACACAAAATAAGTTATATTGCACCACAAAAATTGATCATTCAATCGATCAATCATTCAACCAAATAATAAATCAATCAATCAATAAATCAACCGATCGATCGATCGATCAATCAATCAGTTACATGCTCGCTGCCCCCTGTGCACAAACTAAACGTACTCAGGCTAATTATAATACCATTAAGCAGCCTTATCAGGGCCGAAAGTCACAGATGTTCCAAATCCAAAACAATTTAAGGAACCCTAAACAATTCATTGCTCTAAACAATCGCGTTACTTTCGTCCTAGTAACCAGTCTAAAGACATTTTTTAGCGAAGGACAGTCTACCCAAAACGGGAAGACTTTTTGACTGCCTAGCTTTTACCCCCAATCCAACTACCCATTCATTCTGCCCCCCCCCCCCCAGTTCTCTACCTGTGGGAGGACGTTTGAAATGTTTTATCAGCCAGTGACAGGACATTACACAGGACAGCTGAGTTTTGTCAGTAGTGGGAGTGGATACAGACTCCCTTTCAAGAATATAGAGTTGGTCCCCCTCTCTCTTCCCCTGCCTTCCAATTTGCGTCTAGATCCAGCAAAGAGGATATTCAGGACTTGTTGGCAAAGAAAGTCATCAGAGTAGTGGAGCCCATACAGGTCAGAGGTTATGTCATTCATCTCTTTGTGGTATCAAAAAGTCAGGGGGTGGAGTCCGATTCTAGACTTAAGTCGGCTAAACAAACATTTAGTGGTTCCAAGCTTAAAACACTGTTTTTCGTATTGCCTTAGCAACAGTACTTAGGCATGGTGAATTATATGCTTTCAGTATACAGAAGGAATTAATATGTGATATTAACTCATCAAGAGCCGTGCTGATGGCGACTGTTGGTTTTTTAGCCTAGAACCAGGTAGCCTCCCAACCACCAAAACCAGTTCATATTAAGACATTAAAACCTTTTGTCGGAGAAGACTCGTCAGATAAATGTTTATGTCCTGTTAGAGCGCTTTGTTGGTATTTAGCCAGAACAACGTTGATCAAAGGATATTGGAAGAGATTATTCATTCCATGCAAAACTAATTCTCCTCTAGATATAAGTAGTCAGTCTCTATCCAGGTGGATAGTACAGACAATTCATTTATGTCATCAGTTAGCTGGTGAAGGTGATGATAAACTAGCTGGTGTCAAGGCTCATGATGTAGGAGCAGTAGCTGTATCATGGCTCTTTTCTCTGGAATAGCTCCCAGGAAATCATGGAATCAGTCCGTTATTGATCTAATAACACTTCCACATCCTTCTACTTGAGAGATAGGGCATCAGAAGTAGATGGTATGTTTCAGCTTGGACCTATTGTTGCAGCACAGAATGTGCTTGGGGGAACTAAGTAATGGATCTTCATGTTCTTCTACAAGCTGGGCACATTCCTAAATTAAGGAGTTTCATTTTAGTTGTGCTTGCCCTGTCTCCTCCTTGTGGTTGTGTTCACGTTTTGCTTTGATATTCTATACCTCAATGTAAGAATGTGGGTACGTTTTTGTGAAATGGAACTGTGGTTTCTTTGAAAACTAAAATTTCATGAACATATACTTAATTTCCATATTCTACTACCCACCACCTCCCCTTTTTACAGGGCAAGGCTTGTAATATGTTTATGGTAGCACACTAGTTAGTGGATTGCTTCGGTTATTTTCAACTGGAGCATTGGGGGAATAGGGCCCGCCCTCCCCCCCGCCCCCACCCCTAAGTAAGCATTTTTTGATCTCTCGCTAGGTTATTTGGGGATAAGGATAAATACCTAAATGTAAGAATATGGGTAAGTATATGTTCATGGAAATTAGTTCCAAAGGAAACTACAGTCACAATTACATATGAAAGGGTTCATTAGTATCGAAAAAAACAACTGAAATATATATAACCAATATACCACTGGCCACTTATTGGACGATATAATGTACCTTTTTTATACTAGTTACTAGTTTACGGATCTCAGTCCCTATACAAGCGATCTTTAATGTACTTTTACTTAGTATTAGCATATAAGTGTTCATTCGATGTTCAAAATCAACCGATAAGGTGACGTGGGGAAAAAACCATCTCTTTTGTTAGTAAAACGACTAATTTTTCTCCGAAGTACTGTTTAAAACTGCTGCATAAATTATTGACGTGTGACTTAATGCAATCTGACTTATTAGCTTTAAGGAGTGTTCACTTTCAACTTTCGGGGTGGGTATTATGTAATTTTCAAATATTGATATTTTATGGGTGGTGGATGGCATAGCAACTGTATCATGATCCATATTTTAATATTAATTATTTTAATTAACTGTTTTATTATTTTAATGAATTGACTAAAATTTCATATTTCAATTACCAATTTAACATTGCTATCACAACTCACCATGCGGTTACATGATTATTATCATTACGGGGGTTGTCACCAGAAGAATACAACTCACTGAAGGATTGAAGTAACGAGTTTCCATCAAAAATTATGTTATGCTATATTAAATTCCATAACGTCATCTCAAGTAGATTATACGTGTAACTTGATACTGTTAAGTTGTTATATTGCTTGTGGTTTGCAATGGTCAATGTTCCACCGAAATATTCTACCATTTGAAAGTTGATGTGATGTTGGCACTAAGAATAGCATACCGATCAATTCTATTTTCCATCCTTTGTTTTTCGAGCTATGTGAATCGAAGTCAAGGTATGTATACATACTAATGCCATGATAATATACGTTCCCTTTATATATATATATAGTACGTCTTCCTATACGCTATAGCTATTCAGTGGTCCATTTTGTATAACAATTTGAACAATGGAATGGAACAAGCAAGGGGATAGAGTTGTTCAATTTAGAAATATAGTCATGAACGGTAAACCCTTTCCATTTTTTAGTCAGAACGGGAATATATTTATGCTTGCATGTTCTTCTCCTATCGACTTAACCTTCACATAATACCTTTATGCAAGAAAAAGAGCTATATGATTTTCGAAATTGGTGTTTAGTCACAATATTGCAACGTAAAACCTGCCTCAACTTTCTTTACATCTAGTGTTTTCAAGCGAAGTTGAACGTGTTCGAACAGCAAATATGCACTGGATACGCTGGTTTTTCTACACCAAACAGCAATGTATCTACCATGCTCAGAATATGAGTCACGCTCACAATCACCATTATTATAATCAGGTCTACAGGTTTTCTATGGAAGGGGTCCAGGAAGATATTTGTTAAACTTTTACGAAGCTGTTGAGTTTTGTAAAGTGTATGGTACCAGAATAGCTACATACGATGAACTGTTTACCGCATGGGAAGCTGGGTTTCAAATGTGTGAACCAGGATGGCTGCAGGATGTAAGTGTGAGATATCCTATGCAAGAGTTTGATCCAATGTGCGGTCGCCGAATTGGTATCGTTAACTGGGGATATAGACTTAAATCTGAAACGTTTGCTGTCTACTGCTATTCAGGTATGGTGAATCATAGACCCTCCACGTGTGTGGAGGGTGTATGGGTGAATCTATAAGAACACTTTCTTTACCAATATGGGATAACTGTACTAAGAATACCTGGCCGAATGTATGCCTTTGTCTGTTGTGCTATCTATGTATCTATATGTATGTATGTATGTATGTATGTATGTATGTATGTATGTATGTATGTATGTATGCATGCATGTATGCATGTATGCATGTATGCATGTACGCATATATGTATGTATGTAGGTATGTATGTATGTATGTATGTATGTATGTAGAAAAAATGCATAATGAATGAGTTATACACTCCGAATAAATAAATACAACCCGACGTTTCGAAATTCTTTATCAATGATATCGAGGCACTATATATAGAGCAGGTAACCACCCGACTATATATCTAAATGTTATGGAATAGAACGACTATCGCTCGCTCGTATTTATCAATTGTAGGTATGCTCAAAATGATTTTGAAAGTACGCGCACCAAAAAGAACGTTAACCCTATAGAACACGCCTGAAAGATAGAATAAACGTCTGGTTAGATATTAAAAACGAATCAAAGTTCTTTATCAAGGATATGAATGCACGATATACAGCAGGTAACCACACGACTATGTATGTATGTATGTATGTATGTATGTATGTATGTATGTAAGGATGAATGGATGGATGGATGCATGCATGCATGCATGTATGGCATTAGGTAGACGTGCGTGTGGAGTCACTAGTCGGGTATTATGAATACGTATAAAGCCACTAGTTAGGCATTGATAAGACATAAATAGTCCTTAGTCAGGCACAGTATGGAGACGTATAGAGTATTGTGGAATTCAGATGTGGATTGTCGTAATCATCAGTTGTGAACTTGTACGGTGTGTAAATGATGCACTTTATACTATATTATTATAAGTCAATGTTCTAGTAGTTCATCTGTGTTTTTGTTGTTACTTTTTTTTCAAGTATTAAAGTTTGAATTTTGAATTTTGTAATAGTCCTTCATTCTCTGTGCAGTTACCTTCAGGACAAGTCTTTTTCTCATGTGGAAGTTTGATGAAACATTGTTACATAATGCATGACTGAGCAGGATGTGATGTGTATTGATAATGTGTGTTTGTTTTGATTCTGACTTCCTGGCATGTCCAATACTCGGACGTCTCGAATCCCTTGGTGACAATTCCTGAAATAAGAGTTATCAAGACCTCAATTATTACCATGTATCTAGTGTCCTGGATCGGGAAGGGTCAACGCAATCGATTGTAAAGTCTCTACTTAGGAATTACTCATGTAATTACATAATAGAGGCGTTAGTTAGGCATTAAGAATACGTATACAGTCACCACGAGTCAAACACTTTCTCTTCTGTGATTCTTTCATGTGTGTTTGTCTCATAACGTCGCAAATAGAGAGTAAAAATTTATTTCCAAAATTAGACTTTCATAAGTATTGAACATGGACTTAGCAAAGCTAATAATGTACATATTCAAAATATTTATGAGATAGTTTGCGCGGAGCCTGCGTGTTATATATGAGATAGTGTGCGCAGAGCCTGCGTGTTATACTATAATATTAGTATTATTGCAGGTAGGGCTAGTGTGAGCTCTGTCGGTAGAGTAATTATTTGGAATAGTTTATACCTGAATACCCGATCAGAAGCAAGACAGTTGCTAGACTATAGTGCATATTATTAATGGGTATTTCAAATATAGTATACTAATAGTTCACATGTTCATTTATGCGTTTCATAACAGTATCGTAATGTAAAGTAAGTGATGAAAAGCAATATAGAAGTAGACAATGGGAATTTGAAAGATGTACAAGACGACACAAGGCAAAAACACAAAATGAAATAGACTAGAAGAGACACATTTTTACCTCCCGTACACGTACACATCATAGTTCTCCTCAGCAACACAAATTTGTTTGTTTTTTAGTTTAATTTTAATAATTGGTGGTTCCCTTCCGGGAGGCGCTCAGTTTACATCTGGTATTGTGCTTAAATAATAAGTCAAAAAAGATGCCTCCATCAAAAAAAAGTATAATGATATGACAATGTAACATGAACATAAAAAGATTGGTATATGCTTGTATCGCAATTGCTGGTCTTGAAATTAATTAATAACACTAGATAAATAAATAAATATTTTGTATAGACAAAAATTCTAGACAACAACCCAAGTCCGTGTTGACATTCCAAAACCCCGTTGCAGAGATATAGCACTCGGCTTCGCAGAGAAGCTGCATTTGGTATGAAGCGGTGAAGTTTTTCCTCGGTTATAGAATAGAAGCATTTTTGTGGTAGGACTGTGACAAGCTCTATCGGTTGTGTTATTCGTGGGATTATTTTATATCACAGCAACACTTTATTAGGACTACGGCAGTTGCTAGACTACGGTGGGCGGTTTGTTTCAATAATTTAATTGGTATGTCTAATAAAATATTAATGGTTTACAAATAAAGTATATGCATGCCTTCATGCGTTTCATGAAAAGGTGATAACAAATCTAAGTAGAACATGTGAGTTTCAAAACACAACACAAAGTAGACACCCTTAAATGAAATACATTAGGCCTATAAAATGTTTTTGGTTCCAGTTACCTGATCCAACCTATTTTTTCAGCTAACCCTAAAAAAAACTGTGCATATTCAAGAATCAAGTAACAAAATCGCGAATATTGTGTAAAGTTTCGCAAGAAATAGTGGATACGGAAACTGACTTCACCTTGAAAAGACAGTATAAAACTGTTTTTCCAATCATATGGCTGTACATCTGATGAGAAGAAACCAATAACACAGAGACCATATGGAAAACAACATAAAATAACACAGAAACCATATGGAAAACAACTCTCTCTCTCTCTCTCTCTCTCTCTCTCTCTCTCTCTCTCTCTCTCTCTCTCTCTCTCTCTCTCTCTCTCTCTCTCTCTCTCTCTCTCTCTCTCTCTCTCTTGATGTAGCTTATAATCTTAATGTTTCATTTGCATATTAAGGATTGTTTCGATAATTTGGCAATATCTTACGTATACAAGCTTCAAATTTCATATGGTTTCATATACTTGTTTTTCCATTTAAATGATACATCGTGTGTTATAGCCATAGCTCAGAATTTTGCATTCAAACGACATGTGTAGAAACAAAAATCTATGATTTTGCCTTTACGGGAGCCATTCAGTTTACATCATTCTGCACTTTATTACATCCGAAGATATAAATAAACTAAACAATTTAATTTTATTTCCTTTTCAACAGATGTTCCAGATGTGTAAGTTCAATAATTTTACTACATAAAGTTAACACTTGTCATCAGTGTTAGTTTTGAAAAAAATGTTCATCATTAATCACAAAAAATGAAATAGTAACTCAACAGTCAATACTAAATTCTGCAAAACAGTTGTTGTTGTCGCTGTTGTTGTTGTTATTATTATTGTTGTTGTTGTTGTTGTTGTTGTGGTGGTGGTGGTGGTGGTGGTGGTGGTGGTGGCAGATGATGAAACATTCAATGTTGTTGTTGATGATGATGATGATGATGATGATGATGATGGTAGTGGTGTTGCTGGTGGTGACAACGACGACGACGGTGATGACGACGACGATCTCATCAGAAATGCGTTACCTCTTTAAAGATGTACTAACAATATTTACATCTCCTTGATCAGGATGGGTCCAACTAACGTCGGACAAATTTTTTTCTCAAATGTACCTCCGACTGGCGGCAATTGTATATTACGACCAGACACAGGTAGTCTATCATGGTTTTACAATGATTCTAATAATACATCACTCTAAATAGCTTATATGATCATGGAACTGTTAGATAAATATGAATTAAAATGGCAAATTCAATAATTCGGTGTAAGATTTGTGATACAATATTAGCTGCAATTCTACAAACCCAATCACTGCTGTGACGAAGTTTACCATGCCACACTGCATAAGCTGTTATGTGTTTATTATACACAGAGTGAATATTAATTATATGTTATATGTTTCTTAACTGGAAAAAAAATAGTAAAACATCTAGTTAAGATTGTAAATTTAAACGAAATACTGCTGCTTTTGCCAGCGACCTGCATTTTCTCTGGCCTGTTAATATAAGCACTTTACCAAATGGGCTAGCGGGGATTAATACCGATCGAGAAGAAAATGATAAATATCAACTACACAGAATATTGAAATTTAAGAATGATAGAAATAATTGCTCAAACACAATTCCAACAAATTTGCATCATGATGTTGTCTGACTATATACAATATCTTTGCTATATTGTCTATACAGGTACTTCGGTATTTCCAAATTATGTGATGACTTGCTCTAATTGGTTTGATGAAAACAACGGTTTGGTAACGCCTCAAGTAGATAGCAACAATAACACTGTGGAACTGACATTTGAAATGGGAACAAACAGCGTGAATGTAGAGATGGAGACTGTATGGAAATTCCTATATTCTTATAACAATTCAACGTCACCACCATTTTATCTGGCTCCTGGTTTAGAAGAGGTTTCTATCAGGATCATCGATGTGTTTGGAATGTTCTCAACATTCGAAGTGAATGTACAGGTATTAAATAATCATTACGCATGCGTAGGAAGTATTCATAAATATCACGAGGGCTGTCAAAAAAGCTATGTAGTCTTCTTTGAGTACGTTGTAAATATGGCCACGTCAGTCCCATTACCAAATTCGTTACATACAACCCACGAAAAAATGCTAGTGCGTTCGTTTCAATGAAGTCAACCAAAGGCTGACTTCATGAAAAGAAAAAGGTACGTGAAAACAACAATACAATTGCTACATCGGCTGGTGCCTTTCATTATGTTCCACAATGTTCACATCAGTCATAAAGTTAATACTCGTACACAATGTTTACAAAATGTAGTGTTCTATCAGTATTATGGGATCAGGGTTCTTGCGATGTTTATGTTTTGATAAACTACCAGAACTATAGTTATATTGTATGTCTTTGCATGAACCTTGTCTCTTTCTTGCTTACCACAAGCTTGAAACACACTGGTGTTTTTTTCGCGGGTTGTACCATAAGTATTAAACTCGTTATTCTTTTATTTACATAGAAGATTAGTACCGAGAGATGAGGAAAGAACATACAAACCAAACACACGGACACTTTGACAGTGAATATATTATGGTTGTTTTGATAGTCATAAACATCTAAATGTGGATGTATTTGACTACATGCAAGTCTATATTCCCTACCTATTTGTCGAACATCAAATTTCATTAATTGCTTTCCAATATATTACACAAACCATGATAATTGATACACATTCAAATAGTTCTTTGTGACATATTATAGGCATTATTTCACAAAACAATCATAATATTACATCGTTTACTGTCTTCTAGGTGAAAGGTCTAGACTTAAGCAGTGTGCAATCAACTCAAGAAGTACTAAGTCATCTACTTCCTGATGGTAATGTTCCTGAGGAAGTTCTAGATATGGAAAATAAACGACTCACTTTTCATAACCTTAACGTTCTATCGGAGATCATCAATTCATTGATGGAGGTAAGCATGCACACGAGCAGCATAGTGGTGTTGGCATATTGGCAAGACAGTCCAGTGGGTATATGCAGATATTGGTTTGAATTGCTGCAATATTATAAAATGTTATCCTAGTTAACTCTGCTACTAAACCACTTTTGCTAGGCGGCCATCTTGAAAGCCGTTGCCATTTTTAATTTCTGCAAATGAAAAGATAGCTGATACCTCCTTTCTTACACAATACTGTGACTTTATGCAATATACTCTTATGTTATCTTTTTTTTAATACACAAAGCTGCCATCTTGAAAATTGCAGCAATATTTGATTTATGCAAATCAGTAGGTCTACCTTCAAACCAAATTTAGTGTAATAGTCGCAAATATTAAAATTACAACAGTTCTTTTATGAAACTACTGTTAAGTAAGCATCATGAATAGCGGACATCTTAAAAATGGTGGCAATTTTGAATGTATTTCAGTTAGTGGCTCCTTATCTATTTTCAAAATTTAGGTCGACCTCTACCTTCACACCGAATTTGGTGCTTTGATCAAAAAGTTATCATTTTTCACATATCCGCTAAACTAGAGGTATTAGGGCTAGGATAAGTAGTTCGGTCTTGGATATACTTTGATAAAAATTTGGATTTTGAACATTTTATTTCTCATCCGAAAAAAACGACTTTACTTTTAATGGCATTTGTTTTATACTCTCTATACAAACATTTCTATAAACAATATCAAGTTGAGAAATGAAAAAATCGTGATGCAGTAACGCATGGCACTAAATTAGATTAGATTTTCAATAAAAGAGCATTTTTCTCACTACATATACTGGCTTTGTATTTCTACGTGGAGACTAACCAAAACAATTTATTTCTGTGACACACTTGCCTTTTTTTTGGCGATAACTTAATGCGGGACTCGTTTGCAGCACGAAGAAAAGAACAGGAAAAGCAAATTAGGAGATTTTGAGATGCCACGTGACATGATATAAGCCAATCAGAAGGATGTAAAAATGTAAATGAGGTGACAATGAGAAGCTAGTCCATACGACATGAAGACCTGTAAGCCAATCACAGAACAGTGTAAATGCCCTCTCCATACTATATGATCTAATACGTTGATCACAGAAGGATATTAGAAATCGATCTTGGAAAATTACAATATTGTTACTGCCACGGTGGTCCTGATATGTGTCTAATTATTGGGGTTAATTTAAATTTCTACGCTGACATTGTCATTCTAAATTTGATTACAACTACACACAGTGTCATCATATGATGAATATCTATGTATTTTTTTCATTCACAGGAAGTGAATAAAGAAAGCAAGGAAGACATTCAACAGGTAATGAAATATATAATAATATTCTTATAATTATTAGCAAGGAGGAGATGCACGTTATTGGGAGATTAAAAAAACTATTTAAGTTTTTCTATAACCGTACGAATAATTCCCGTAAATAATGATGATAACTATCAAAAACTACATGTATTTTCAGAAAGATAATTATGTGAATTTTATCACCGTGTTTTTTTTCACATTGACCTAAGAGTGGTGTGTTTTATGGGTGAAACGCGATTTTTAAATAATCATTTTATTAAATATTCTATATCTTAAGAAGTGTACCTTGACAACATAGTGTCGGATCATGTATTTTCCCACCATCTCTTCGCAGTGCGGAGCGACAATGAAAGGGAGGTAATAGATAACAGATTTAAAATTCATAGCGTTTTCAACCCCAAACCCACCCATTTGACCCGGTGTCACGAACGTAGCAACATTACAATAACAGTCACATATTTTAATCTTCCTGGAACTATACAATTTTAAATAGTTATCACCAATATATATATATATATATATATATATATATATATATATATATATATATATATATATATATATATATATATATATATATATATATATATATATATATATATATATATATATATATATATATAGCATCATTCATTGTACAGGTGATTTAGTCTTGAGCCTGCAAATGCTATTAACCGATGTTTCAGGATTAGTTAGAGTGATCACCAGGTTTCATGTTGAGAGAGACACAAAAAGATAACACATCCCTTGGGCAATGTCTATTCTGTATTTTGTTATATGTTTTATCATTTAACAAAATGGAGAGCACGCACTGTCTAATGGATGTTTGTAATACCTTTATTGTGGTTATCTTAAGATGAAACATTGTAGCAATAAAGTACCCGCGAATAAGATGGCTACACTAGCGGAAGGTTGATAGTACCTCTTCAGGAGCACAACCCAAGGCCTCGATAGCGACGTCAGTTCTATGGAACCTGTAAGATTACTGTTGATCTATCGGCTAGACTGTGGCCATACTTCCTCTGGTAGTGTCTTCAGTTTTCGATTACTGCACATATATACCTCAAGTGAAAATGTCATGGATTATTTTTATGTTGAATTTATTTTTCTTTAGAGCAAGCTTGCTATGGTAGAAACCGTAACGATGTTTTCAACCGGTTTATCTGATCTCGGAGAAACAGAAGTGGTAGCACAGGTTATAGAGAGTCTAACAGAGTTTAAACCTCCCTGTGAAATGACAGCGCAGTTTCGGGTAAGTATTAAGAGCCGTCTGTTAGGACAACTACATACAATCAGAGAGAAACTACCAAAGCAATATCTTAGCAATACCATCGTGTGTAAAGCTGGAGTTGTGATTTGAGTGACCGGCTCAGAATCCGCATCGTCGTATTAAATTCCTCTCATGTCATGTTTTGTGCAAGGTTAAAATCTTGGTTATTCACCCAGTCCCAACCAAACTGTATAATTGGGAACTGCCAAGATAATTATTGTGCTGTGCCGAGGATTAAATCCTACTCGAAGCTGCGTAAGTTAGATACTATTAAGGAGCGTAGGAAGTATGTAAAGGACAATTGTACCGTTACAGATTCTTGCAATGGGTTATAGTTGTGCTGTGCTTTGATGAACAAAATGGTGGAAAGTTTTCCTCTTTTCACATTATTATCATCTGTACGACTTCATTTTGTAGTAATTAACGATTTAAAATAGCTATACGTACATTTTAAGTTCACCAGTCTATATGCTGATATACACGCTTATTAACTCTCGGGTATCAATATAGGTCTTACAATGTATCGCTGTTTATAGCAAAATGTTCATTAAATTGAGTTAAATGAGACTGAAGTGTAATAAAGTTTAACTATTAACATAATTGAATACACGTACCCACCACTGTCTACAGCAACGCGTCACTAGTACCATTACACTCTTAACTTCAACTATGATCAACCAGGCTGAAACAATGACATCAAGTAATGCAGAACGCATAGTAAAAGGTAAGAGGGCAGTATACTTGATGCACTTACAATATCTTTATATTCCCTTCACCAGGGCCAGCGCATGGACAATGAACTGACAAGCATATAGACAGACAATGTATCCAAGTGCAATTTGACTATGTAAACGCAGTGTTATTGAAGATATATATATAATTATTATGACAGACATACTGACAGACAGAAAGACAGACAGACAGACAGACAGACAGACAGACAGACTATACCTCTGGAATAGAACTGATTCTATCCTTATATTATAGGGACCAACTTATAGCTGTTCTCTTTCTAGTCAAAACACAAAATTTAAGTTTTATACTAATGGGACGGTTGAGCGTACGACGAAAAGTGTAAAAAAAATTACCCTACTTCGAAGTGATTATATATATTTCATTATAAGTTCATCTAATTTTGATGTGTGTAATTAGAAAATAGTTTCTAAATCCAGACAAAAAATGTGCTTTTACTTGGAAGACCTGTATTCAAATTATTTGGGAAAGGCTGAAAAAAATGTTATTCTTAGTAAAGCCGTGTCATTAAAGCTCCATCTTTCATGTTTCCGTTGCAGACATGGTAACAGCATCTGCGAATGTTCTTCAATCATCATCATCATCTGTAGACGAAAATGACGAACACTATTCGCAAGAGGTAATTTTACTTTGTGATAAACTTCCATTCACGACATTCACGATCTATAATATTGGTCTGAACTCTATATTTCGAGTAAACTGTCAAATGATGTCTGAAATATACATGAACGATTATATTTTAGTGATTATTATCGCTAACCTCCACCCCCTCTCCCATACCCAACTAAATGTTTCCTGGCACCACTTAATCACAGTCCAATGCTCAGACTACACACCAGGTCAATGTTCAAACTACAGGTGTTAGGGTGATTGAATGGTTTAATTATGATTGAATCAAATGTACACATTGTAATCTAATAAGCACAAAAGTATGAATTCTTGGCAGCTGCTATAAATGACTTTGCAGACTACAAAGTGTTAAAATACAAATAGTTCGAATTCAAAGTCACACGATATGCCTACGACCACCTTTACCTACCGTTTACCCTATATGTGACGTACATGGCCATCATCTTTACCCAGGGGTAGTATGAGACGAAGTACTACTTTGGACAGACTGCAGAACCAGGGGATATCACCATGGATAAATTAAGTCAGAGGTGGAACTTTGTATCCTGCTCACAACATTTACACAGCCAGTGCATAAGTTTAACTGCGATGGAAATATGAGATTAGACGAGTCTTTTCGTACAGTACAGTGAATTATGTACATCCCTACTTTGCTACATTATATTGTATATTCTTTTCCAGGGGAGAATAGATTCTTCTTACAACCTTACAAATGTGATCGACACTATCCTTGATTTAGCTCTATCCTTGCTATCACCTGAAGGTGAATCTATGATCATCCAGACAGACTTCCTTGGTGTTATATTGTTGAAAGGAAACCAGACAGGCATTTTTGGACAAAGTTTTGCTACAAACCATGCAGGCATTACACTCCCACATACTAACGATTCTGATAGTACACATGGAATGTCACTTAAGGTAATTGTTATAAAAGTTGACAAAGATGTGTGACGAATTATTTTTCTTCGTCCATGACAAAGACCACATGAATGGAATTGGCCTTATGAATTGGAAATTATTTTTGTTTTGTCTTTTGATCAAGACTTAATTTCATCAATCACAAGTGCAATAAAATACATATTTTTTTACATATTTTTTTTATTTTGGATTTTAGTAATGAAAACATAGTTACTGTATAATTCCAATTTTATAAAAAAAAAAAAAAAAAAAAAAAAAAGACATTGCAAAAAATAGCCAAAGTCCACTTTTGTAACTTAAGACAATGCAAACAATATTTCAAAAATCGTGTAACAGAGGTTGTTTTTGAAATTCGTGTTAAAGGGGACCTCCACTTTATGGTATAACGGTATATTTATATACGATATGTCTGGAAAGTCATTTCATTATTCACATCACATAATATGTGCTCCGATGCCAAGAATCACCAAATCGAAGCAGTTTTTTCACCTCAGATAGTTCTTTTATAGTCTAGTTCCTATACAGTATCATTACCATTTACACCTCCACTCACAGACTAATCAAAGTCGTTACTATAGAAGTCCTCAGATACATGAGATGCAATTTAACATTCATCCACAGCCACTCATTAACATCATATCTTCGTTAATCAATCACAGAATTTTAACCAA
The DNA here is from genome assembly GCF_964340395.1 of Glandiceps talaboti. NCBI lineage: Eukaryota > Metazoa > Hemichordata > Enteropneusta > Spengelidae > Glandiceps > Glandiceps talaboti. The sequence goes on from NC_135553.1 coordinate 11,424,170, forward strand.
TAACATAGTCCTTCATAAGGTTAGTTTTTATTGGAGGAGTTATGTCCAAATATGGTGTATTTGTCAGCTCTTGATGCTACTTATACACTGTTTACGTCACTATTATAGGGCTCACTGATTGGATGAACAACTTTTTGTGCTGATTGAAAGAATTTGACCAGGCATGGTTTAATTATAAACCATGTTGTTATCCAGACTAGTTCTTGTAGTGATATACCATTGCATTATGGGTCTCACCAAACATAAATAGTCACTACATGCACACAATATTCACTACACCTAAAATCTTATTTCCAATTTGACTGACTACATTTGTTGTTGTAGTATGTATCTGAACGAACTAACACCCCCCCCCTCCGAGTCATGAATCTTGTGTATCGAATAAATATGTATGTCTGCTAATATAAGACCCATGATACAATGGTGTTCATTGAAAGAAAAACAGAAGTGAAAAGAGTTTTAATTTCGTTCTTGTAATGGCCTTCTCCTTTTAATTTGTGTTTACCAAGTTTGTTCACAAATCATTTCCTGTACGTACAATTACAATGCTTTTTACAGATTTATCAATTGTTTGCCTTATTTAGCTAGAAACACGTACTTTGGTTTTGTCTTTTGACGTCATTCTTTCACATTGAAAACAAAGACATAGTAAAGTTGTTTTATTAGTAAGAAATCCAGTATGTAAATATCCATAGCTCATCCATATAACCACTATGAAGAGACATTTCGATGACAAGAAATTCTTCATAACTTCTTATGTTGACAAGAGTTGGAGTAGCTTTATTCAAAGATACGTCACTAATTCAATCCCGTATTTTCCTATTTAGGTCTTATCATATCAGAGTAACCCATTTCCAAGGAATGACAACGTTCCGTTCCGAACGTCCCCAGTACTTGTAGCGGAGTTGTTCGATGGTGAACACTCTTCTGTCAAGTTAGACGAGGGTGTTCGATTCACTATAAAGAAGCCTGCCAAAGTGTTTGGGTCAAATGGGAACAAGTTCAATATTTCATCAAAGCTGCCAGCAGTATTTGATGTGAACTATACCAATGTCACAGTCCAAGCTACTACGATGGCGATCACTGTTGACGTCACAAATGTAAATGCTACCTACAGCATGTATATTCAGCCTAATTCGACGACGATGAATGAAACACTACTTGATCAAGAATTCAACTTAAAGGGCGAATTTCCTCAAGTTGCTGTATATGATGGAATTATCACAGGAGATACTCGATTCTTTTTCATTATAAGTGTTGGTAAGCTTTCGCTTGTTTATTAAGGGCAAGGTCAACAAAGTCATATAAACAATAGTTCAATAAATGTAAATCTGTAGGTTTTTTTCATCTGACAACAACAATTTTACGAATCACGTTTTTTTCTGAGTTCAAGGTTTGTACCTCTAAATATAAATATATTTACTAAAGTGTCGTCAAGTTGAAAATCGGAGAACTTTAAATTGAAATGGCGTTCATACATGGCATTGATTAATCCATGTTGGGAACGGGGTCAAAATAATAGATCCTGGAGTAAAACTTTACCACAACCACTTGTGAAAACTTTTCTTATTTTTTGTTTTACTGACTTGCACACAATACTCTTTTTATGCTGTCCTCAAATGTACGTATAATGATGGTCATAGCCACATGTTTTCCAAATACTTGTTACTGTTGATAATACTTTAATTGTTTTGTCAACCATCTATTATGATGATCTAGCAACCATGAAAATGTTAAGTTTCAATAGAAGGATAAAAGAGTATTCACTGTCAAATGGCTTTGTATTTATAATACTGCACACAGATTTGTGATCGTAGCTTGAAGTAATTCGCCTAATAAAGTGAGAAAAGGGTTGGGCGATTGATATCTAACTTCAACAATTACGGGTTTTATAAAAAAAAAGAAAAAAAGAAGATCATTATAATTTTAGTTGATCTGATATGATGATTATATCTGTTCTGCGGACAACTCATTTCGGAATCCTTAACTTGATGGGTGATGTTGTTTTGCTTGGATCACGAGTCGTCAGCTTTATATTTTAGTGCATAACCTTAACCCAGTTCATGTGTGTTCCTTACCTATACCCCTACCTTACCTACAAATGTACATGTCTTAATTTTGTCAAACCTTAATACCTGATTTAGAATACGACAAAAATATAATGGACTTTTTTTCAACAGTTTAAGGTGACACAAGCAAAGTCGATAAGCCTTATTAATTAAGTGATACATTACCCTAGCACACTTTTGGTGTCAATACATTACTATTCTCTTCTGCTATACTTAAAACAGTTAGTTATTTTGTGTGGATTTCTCCAACAACTTTATACATACAATAAATTACGTCATCAGATCGTTTATAAGTTATATCTTAACACCAAGTTTGAGTTCAGTCACAGCTTATGATTACGTATGTTTCAGTGAGTAGAATACTTAGAGTACCATTTACATGTGCAGCAAGACGTACGCTCTCAAAAAGTATCAACTCGGCGTGTGTCCCTTGGAACATATGTAGCCATGGTCCATACATATACGGCCCGATCAGTATCATGTCGAAAATTATTAAAAACTTAGTCAATTCAAGTGACATTCTTCTCGAGGAGTGCTATTTACAGTGTGAGAAACAGTGCACGTGGCTTATCAGCGTTTTAACTAAGACAGCAAATAATCAACAAATGATTTGATTTGATTTGATTTATTTCAGCACAAACAAAACAATTCAGTATACAGAAAACAATTACAGCAGACACTATATACATTATTGCGCTAGGATAACACAGAAAAGTTTAAAAATTATTTCCAATGTTGGTCCCACAATCACATTAACTAATCCGTGTTTTTATGTATTTCTATGGTTGTTAGATGACGATAAAGACATCGATACACATATCATCACCGTAGAAGTGGCTTTCCAAACATGTGGACTTCTGCGTACAGGCCAACAGGACTGGTCTCACTCCGAATGCTTGGTACGAATGTTTCATGGCATTTATTTAATCACATGTACATGATATTACCACCAGAGCCAACACCTATTCCAGTGTCTATATATATATATTAAGCCGCCATTATAATTGTAGTTCCTATTTCTAGCATTATCTTCGTTTTATTGTTCCTTCCAAAGTCACTTCATATGAATATATAAGTAGTATATAGCATGTGGATATGGTGTCTGTGACAAGTGCGCATACACCAATCATCGTTATTTCGTGTAATACTCAGCTACTAGCCCAAATTGCGCGTGCGCACTTGTGTTCATCTCAAACCCTAATATTGCTCTATTAATATTCATCAACAATTTAACCACACCCAGATTGTTACAGTGTGAAGCATTTGTGTCGGTTTTGTCGTTTATATAAACGACTACAAGAAAATGTGGCTACGTGTTTTAATATTTTCGCTTATGAAGAATTTTCTATGAAACATAATTTTGTAACATTACATTGCATTTTGATAACCTCTTGTGTCATTCTCCATTACCTATTTTAAAGGAAAGCGTTTATGTGTGTCTTTAGTAAACTTGTACTGATTATTAATATCAACTTGCGTATGATTTTGGGGAAGATAAAATAGCACCTCCGTAACTTTGATTTATAATAAATAAGCACTTACATACACAGGGAAGCTTGTGCATCCTAGCACTTGGATATGCACGTGTTAGGAAATGGCCGCATCCTAGTGCAACGAAGAAGAGCACAACCATGTACCAGCTGTATGCCTCACAGCCTCATTACAGAGTATATTTTTCCATAGCCCTGGTACAAATTATGAAAAATGTGCCTTTTGCAGGGATGTGCCACGACTGTTCTATTACACACCTCGCACACACTTGTGTATCCTGTAACAGTTATGGTGGATTAGCACTAAGTAGCCAACCTTTTTTTCATATCCGACTAGCATTGCTCACACAGTATGACTGTGGAAAATACCGTTGTTACAGCAATGCTGACATAGCTGGTGCATGGATATGGGAAATGCCTATGATACAGCTATTTATTCTCACATAGCTGGTACATGGCTTTGGGAAAAATCTTGTGTACGTGGATATTGTAAAAACCTACGCTGCTATTTTTACCGTCCATGTTACATTGATATCGATGCTGGCATACCAGTTACACATCTGTCAAGTCTAGGTATGTTATAGTGTGTTGGCCAGAGCTGTTACAGGGAAATTGTACACATATAGCTGGTACAACCCCCGTGGCTCCACTGAGGTGATACAGCTATGTGCACAACTCTGCCCTAGGTATGTGAATGTTACAGGGGTGTGCAAGGTTCCCTATGTAGGGTGATGAATTATTTTGTTTGTGAAGTCTATTGCTAATGAATCCAGTATCATGGGACACCCTGCATCATGTCACTAAATCAGATTTTGTACATCTCACTAAAAAGGAAATACTGTACAATCATGTACAGTGTCGTTTCTTTTCATTTGTACAATGGGTGAGGTTGACGGAGAGATGTGATGATCAAACATCACGTAGTTCAGCTTCATATATCCCCGGGTTGAAAGGGTTGAAGGCAGTACTCGAAATTTAACTAGTGCCCATGTATACAAACCCATGCCACGGACCAATGTACATGATATGCGAGTCATCTGCTGTGGTGATCACATAATACATTTGTGTGGCAGTAAATCTATATTGTACATTACACAATATCCATTTGCGACTGGGCAGTAATTGACGAAGAGTCGTTATCACTCCCTTAATTGGACAGGTCAAGCAATATGGTCATCACTATAGTGACCACCATATACGTTCATAGAGAAAGTTCTTCACGCAATAGAAATTACACGCCAGACCAATCTGATTAAATCATATGTAGTGTACTCCGTGCGATTTATTTTTAGCTCTTACGTTTACTGTTGTTTGTTCATATGTGAGCACACGTTACCTAGGTAATCAAATTGATCACAGATATACACTGAGTAACATTTACCTGTACACAGGGAACCTTGCACACCCCTGTAACATTCACATACGTAGGACAGGGTTGGGCACATAGCTGCATCAGCTCAGTGGAGCCACGGGGGCTGTACCAGCTATGTGTACAATATCCATGTAACAGCTCTGGCCAACACACTAGGTGTAGCACTCCTAGATTTGACAGATGTGTAACTGGTATATCAGTAACAATGTAACATGGATGGTAAAATAGCAATGCAGCATAGGTTTTTATAACACCCGCGTACACAAGCGTTTTCCCACGGCCATGTACCAGCTATGTGCGAATAGCTGTAATGTAGGTATTTCCTATAGCCATGCACCAGCTATGTCAACATTATTGTAACAGTTGTATTTCCCACAGCCATGTACCAGCTGTATGAGCAATGCTAGTGGGATATGAACAAAAGGGTGGCTACATAGTATTAATCCACCATAACTATTACATGGATGTGCACAACTGTGTGCTAGGTTGCTAGGTATGTAGTACACAGCTATGGTATTCGGATGTGCAATGTGCACAGAGGTGGTATTCCACATCCATGCAACAGGCATATTTTTTCACAGCTATGTACCAGGGTTGTGGAAAAACATACTCTGTTACAAGGCTGTGAGGCACACAGCTGGTACATGATTGTGCTCTTCTTCCTAGCAGTAGAATGTGGACACATCCTATCACTAGGATGTGCATAACCTATAGTGTCAGGATGCACATAGTCCCCTCTGTATTCATGACTATTCATCTAAATGAATTGAGGATTACCGAAAACATATGTATGCACGTACGAACAAAAGATTGTGAAAGACAAGTTTCGAAATGGTGTGTTTAGGCAATAGCACGAAATGTATGTGAATTTAATCATGGAATGATTCTGCAGAACATAACATTTATCAATATGCCTTTATTTCCAGGAGTAATGTTCACCTTTAAGCAATGCCTTATCTTTCATCTTGTAGCCTATACCAATGGAAGACCAGGACAAACTTGAATGCAAGTGTGGCAAGTAGAGGAATTTGACGAACTTGACGAAATAGTATCTCCGATTTAACACCACTAACCATGTAAACATTATTCACATTGATGAATATTCGTAACTGATACATGAACGTTACCAATGCGAAGCCTAAAGGTCAGCAATGGCATTTGACTACACTTTAATAACAGCTGTTTTGTTTGACACGTTGTATTTAATCATTCATTTTAATGAAATGTAACTTATACGAGCTATTTACACAATGGAGCTACAATATAGTAACATACGCATTTCCATACACCTTTCTTATGTGATACTTAATATTTCGTTTTAATAATCATAAATGTTGATGATGTGCAACAGAAACAATAGGTTGTACATTATTTAACTATCGACAATATAATCCCATGGCACTCAGACCAGTTTTTATTATTATGTTACCCTGTCATTTAACCATTGTACAAGAAGTTTTATGCAAAGTAAGTTTAACTATTATCAACAGAATGTCATCACTTTCACATAAGTTTTTTTCTTATATGACACTTAATCATCATTTAATATCCGTAGCATAAATGATACGAGATGTTTACAAAATTTAGTGATCAATAGATTTTCACTGCACTTTTGTGACACCTTTCACAATTCAGATGATAGCTTTTATGACAAATGTTACAAGTACAAGGAGTTTGCACTATTTTTACACAGTTACCAACACCATGTTTATCTCTCTCACATATTAAGTTTTCCTTGTGCGACACAACATTTAGCTATTGATGTTGATGAAGTTTTATTCGCACAACAGATATTGCGCGCTAATTTGTGTGGTGTGTTGATGAGAAACATTTTAATAATTGTCTGAATTGAAAGACAATTTTCATAATTTGAAAGAATGAACGTTTTACTAATAATACAATAGACAATTTTCCGGTTCCAAGATGCACTGCGTTAGACGACGTCGCCTCTTTGTTACTCATTACATTTGGTGAAATGGTCGAAAGACATGACCTCTTTAATTGTCAGTGATTTTATAGAACAAAGACCAAATGTCATCAACAACAGAAAAGGACTTTACTGATAAACCCAGGGTACAGCCCCAAGTAGCACCCCTCCTGCACGTACAGAGTACATGTCGTCGCATGGGGAGACGCTCGATGCATCTAGGAACAGGCAACATGTCTTTTCTCCGTAATTATTGAATCAATCACACAGTAGACTACATTATCATTAAAATCAATTGCCTTTAACTTGTTCTTTGCAAATTGTCATTTCAACGACATTGCTTAATTTTAGAAAGTCTGAGAATAAGTGAATGAATGAAAGAATGAATGAATGAACGAACGAACGAATTAATGAATGGTTGAATGAATGAATGAATGAATGAATGAATGAATGAATGAATGAATGAATGAACGAACGAACGAATGACTGGTTAGTTTATTGATTTACTGATTGGTTGATTAATTGATTGGTGAACGAACGAGTTATCAAGTGAACAAGCTAATGAATCAATCAATCAATCAATCAATCAATCAATCAATCAATATTAAGAGTTCCTAGCATTGTTTGCTTCCCAGAACGCCATTTGTAAAGCAGACCTATTTTCGAAGACAAACTTCCCAAATCATTAACAATATTTCCAATGATGTTGTAGGGTATTTGAACGCGACTTTTCAGTATCCACGAAGCATTGAATTTACGATAAATGCAGCCTCATCTTTGTGACACTCTAGTACCATATTTCAACCTGCTTTATACAGCATAAAATATTAACCGCTAGAGCCTAAATTAAAATTTCATACTATATGTTTCATTGTCTGATAGTGTAAAGGGTTTAATCTAGATTGTAGATTAATGTGTTTTCTTTGTATGGTTTTAGTTAAATATCAGTAACAAAGCTTACTACTAAGTGATTCAACAAAAAACTTCAATTTGATTGAATGGAGCTAAAGTGATAGACAGATAGACATATGACGCTATATGATTGCCACATGATTATCATGATTTATTAATAATATCTTAGCGAAAGTTTTAAAAAGTGTATAGCCTGTTATGTTCTCGATCTCTTGTCTAGACAAGTGAGCAATTCATCATTTTAATGAAATCTAAGTTAAATTGGTGACATGATGAAGGAGTGGATTGAAGTGCCAAATACATGTACAGATGAGAAATAATTTAATTTACATGGTCAAAAGCGTGAGTAAATAATTGGTAGACAGACAATATATGTATATAAATAATAATAACAAATTAATAATATTTGTTTTTATATAGCGCTTTTTGTGTGCTCAAAGCGCTTTACAATTATTACCTATGGCACGGATCAATGGTGGCACAACGGTCCTTTATTCTTCCTCGACTCCCCGGGGATCCGCAGCATACAATCTATTGCAACGATTTAAGCGCATAGGATTAAAGTATTCACATTGCAACCTCTATCCTACCTGGTCCCCAATTATACAGCTGGGTGAACTGAGCCACAGCCATGGTTCAAATCTTGCCCAAGGACTTTAGCCACTCAGAAACAAACGGCAGCGATGGGGCTGGAACCAGCAACCTGTAGATTTTAAGCCGGCGTCGCTAACCATTTGCCCGGCCATCCTGACTCCACAATAGATGTATTCGTAGATTTCAAATTACTGTACATCAGCTATTCAAGCATGTGTTTTTGTGGATCTTCATCATCCAAATTGAATTACATTACGTATTCACTTGTAATTGGAATACGAGTTTACTGTTCCATGCATGGTTGACTGTGCTAACTCCAGCCGAGACGATTGTATTGATCTACCAAATACAATATAGCAGTTTAATATCGGTCATTAATGATGCATGTCCTCTTCCATACAACGAGGGCACTTAATCACGAAACATTTTCAAATATTGCAGCAGATGAGTCCAACAATGACAGTTTACCGAGACTACATGGTTCAATTCACTGCATGATCTAGTTCATACACAATTCTACAAATTTCAATGTGTGGTCTTAAGTTTTATCTACGTATTACCCCCCACAAGTGGGGTGGTCGGTCTGACTGACTGACTGACTGACTGACTGACTATTAACTAACTATTTCTGTCTGTCTGTCTGTCTGTCTGTCTGTCTGTGTCCGTCTGTCTATCCATCCGTCCATCTTTCTGCCTGTCCGTGTCACCATTTTCAAGAAAACGGTTGGCTCAATTAATATTTGTTACACACTTTCTCCTTTTTAGGGTTAGGGCTAGAACTTAAAATTTTGGCGAGATCTCTGGAAGGAAATTAATACAAGTGTAAAAAAAATGTTCCAGTAAGTTGACCTCATGATAGATGTTCCTGCAATACCATATGAACACAATTGACCATTGGCGGCGCTGTTCACTGGATACCATTCCAAACAAATTTATTGCATTAGAATTGCAATATACTAAATTTTTGATCAATATTTTCTTATAGAAAAGCATTGTCATGTTTTAATTTTACGTGTGTGGTAACTGTTCACATAAAAATAGTTCAAAGATATCACAAGACTCTGTACCTTAAAGGAGACCATCAGGTAAAATTTGATTTTGTTACGTTGTAATATAGTGTAGTATTGAACGGTGTGTTGAACTTCGAGGCCAAATGAAAAAAAGTTGTTTGGTTCCAGTTACCCGACCCCAACTAGTTTTTTCACGCCGACTCAAAAGCTCCTGATGGCCAAACTATAATAACGTTGCCCATATTTCGAGTTTATACGTTTGTTAAGAAATAATAGATCATTAAAAAATCTGATAGCAGAAGAGATAATATTATCAGCTACAATTGAATAATAATTGGGAAATCGGCTTACAAGATCTAGAGCCAGTATAAGCCTCTCCAAATGTAACATGTACAGTAAATTCTCTTCTCTGTTACCTTAGAACGCAATTAGCATATACTCTTGCGGCCGTGCCTGCTACTTAAAACCTTCAGAATTGATAGTTAATTAGATATCAAAATGTATAATATCCAAATCCTGTTCCATTTGTCTAGATGGCGTTGCCATAGTTTATTTAAAAGGAAATGACACGTTCCACTTTTATATGACAGTTGTATCGAATGAAATGAATTTTGAATTGATTATTTTCGTTATAGAATTTCCTTTAGCTTGTAGTGGACCAGTCAGAAACATATGTAAGCTTTAGATAGAAAACTTGAGAAGAGTACATAATCAAAATTATATTTTTATAAATCATATAAATGATGATGTATGTAATTGCGAATAGTAAATGATATTGAACATGCTTGACTATAAGCAATTACTATAATGGCAACTATGATGTTACTTATGTAAGAATAACTTAACACTTCGAACCTGCTTGAATCACCAAATTATTTCATATGAATTACGTGGACAGGATACAAAGTGAAATTGTGTATCTGTGTATCATAGTTAAATAATATTTGGCTTTTTTTATTCAGAAAAAATATGTTTACAAATAAGAACTCTTATTATGCAAATACTCACGGGGGGGGGACATATTTAATCACCCGAAACAGTATTTCTTTGTGCGCCTAGTTACGTCTACACAACGTCCATTTTGGCGGCCAGGAATACGTTGACAAGAAAACGATGTCAGGAGGAAGTAATAATCTGAAAGTGGCATATTAATGTACGCAATTATGCATATGTGATTTTGCTATAGCTGCATAATAACCAACGTAATTATTATGTCTCCATGGTTTTCACGAAAATAAGTACTCATAATAAGAGGAAATGTAGCAAAAGCTTCCGTAGACTGCTACAAATCGAAGGTATTAATCAAAATGAGTACAAATGCTTTCAATATTATAGTGAAAGGATCCGTACTCGTTTTGTCCTGGCATACATAACTTGATTCACCCGATAATAAAGACTATGTGCTTTTATTTATAATTACTCAATGATTATATTGTTGTACTGGTTATTATATTCCTAGTCGCATGCTTACTACGGAAAACAATATATATATCATAATTCTTGAGCATTTCTTTTTTTTTTGCCATCAAATATTGAAAAGGCATATAAAAGGTTTAATCGAAGGAAAAAGTAAAAGATAAAGAAAATTAATTAAATCAGTTTTCTATCAATTTATATATACAACCTTAACATATCCCTCTTTGTCACTGACATTGCAACAACCTAACTATATATATCTTTAAAAAGTAAGCTTAAGGTTATTGATTGTCGCGTTTCCTATTTGTATACAATTGGTGTACATGGCACCCCTTTTAGAATATGAGAAAGTATGAATTCCAGGACGAAGCAAAGAACACCAGTCTACAAATCATAAAGCCATATAGTCAACCTGCTAATGTCTGGAGCTTGGAGATGACACGATATTATATTTAATGTTCAACCAAGTACAGTCATTCAATGTAACTTTTGAGTTGCATTAAAACACACTGTAATGAGCCATACACTGAAATACTTCGACGATTCCATACACTGTCATGCCCAAACTGCAATGAGGCATGCATCCTTTCATAATGATATCTAACATGAATATTTAATGTTATGATATAACAATTCTCGACACCACTCAGTTTATAGACATGTTTATAGATTTGATTTTCCACGCATTCTAGATTAATGACGTCATTATTCAGCACATGATTACCGTTCAATCCCTTTGTAATAGTAGATTAAAGTTGTTGATGGGTTCGTATAACGTGGCACCCGATAGCAGAAAAGAAGTAATGAATTAAATTGTGATTCTCCTTATCTGTGTATCTGTGGATGAATAGATATAAGGCGACCTCGAGAGACATTATCCATTAGCAGTATATTCCTACATTTTGTTGCAGTACAGGTTGACTGCTTGTTATGCAGCTCTGCCAAGACTTAAGGGGTCGCAGTAGACATCATCTGATCTTCGTGTATCACCACTGGCGTTGAAAACAAATCAACCGATTCTAGAATTAGGTTACGACTGGGCTTTACAGACAACTGGGGAAGGTAAGATCAATTATATATCGATCTAAACATGTAATGACACTGTTATGAAATGCTTGTTATGAACCAAGAGTCTTCATTGAAGCATAGTATTATCTGCACGTGCTTTATGCGACAATCTCAATCTCTTCTTAAATATTAATCGGATTAAAAAAAAAGATGTTAAAACATTTAGGTCCGACAAAGCATATTATTAGATACAAATGCGAACGTAATTGGAATAGTTCAAATATTCCAGTGCAAATGATAACAAACAGTAACTGATTTTAGCTAAAGTGATATGACGATTTCATTGAAGTAGGTAATAATCATATTTGTGTATGACGCCCTCTCTAGTTGGCACGGGCCAATTGCCCAATGAAGTGCATCCATTCGGAGTTTAACAACCCTTTCTCTTAACACTGCCACAAGATGAAAGCAATATAACTTTGAAATGCTTATCTCTTTCTGCGGAACTAACACTTCCTACACTGTGTCCTTTCTCGACTATTGACTATCGTCGCATTTGCCATTCTGTAAAACTTTTGAATGTGACCAGCTGGTAATGTCCAGGAATCACTAGTTAGTAATTTAACTTTGACTAAAGCTTACAATTTTGTGGTCCGGCTGCTTGATTGGGACCTTTGACACGTGGTACATCTTTACTCGTATGTGATTCGATTTGAGACTACGTCAACACCATTTGGACTTTAGAGTTGTCCTGTGAAGCCCTTATCCCTTAGCATTTGACATTTGACCCGAACGTCATGTACACTGGGTTAGGAATATGACCTATACATCTTAAGGGTGATGAAAGCTGACATTTTATTACTGTTTGCAGACTAAAGTGGAAGTCGTTTTATCTTTAAATACTAACAACGTCGGGAATACCTTTCAGCGCCTATAAAGCGAAGCATATCATTGACACAGATGATGAAGCTTAAAGGTAACATTGACTCATATCATCACAAAAACCTTAGCATTATGCTTTCAAACATAATTGCAAGAGATATGTGGAGGAACTTACCTGTCACAAATGATTAATATTGCAATTTATCCTTTTATCACACTGATCCATCCTGCTGCCCAGTCCATTAAGCAGGTTTGCCCTGAAGATACCATAACTCATATCGATGAAGAGCATTACTTGACTGAAATATATTAATGCGTCAGTATTAACCGGTCGTTGACACTGGTACATAAGCAATCGATTGCATTCCACACGTGCCTTACGATCTGAACGTTAGTGTCACATCGGAATCCTCCACAGGTACATTATCTTATAGCTGAAAATGTAATACTGGAATGTTTACTATAAATGATATATTCCTTTCATTGTATATACAGTCATAGATTTCTTTGGTCCAGTAATCTTACAAGATTGATGGACACATTGTTAATTTCAATTCAGAGCGAGAGAGAGAGAGAGAGAGAGGGGGGAGGGAGACAGACAGACACACACACAGACAGACAGACAGACAGACAGACAGACAGACAGACAGACAGACAGACAGACACACACATATCTATGTTCAGCTTACGTGATAGGTTATTTGAACACACTTTGGTGACGTGTCAACAAGACTGCATGTACTTACAATTGAAGTTAGGGGAATATATTTAAGAAAGAGATAGCATTAATTGAGGCGATTTCTTGTGTAATATTGAATACAAATATATACCTACGCATCCAATTTTATGATTAATTTCCATTACTTCATTGGCTCATCTTAATGTTCAATGCTAAATGGATTTTTTGAACTGCACCCAAGCTTGTACATAAAATAACATCGTTGCAGATTCTTAGAATTTGACAACTCCCGACAGACCCTTTAGTATCGAAGCTGAAGAGCTGAATAAAGTGTTGCCATAGCTTTTCAACTCTTTTATTTACTCTACCCGATATCGAAAGAGCCTTTGGAATCTGAATCCCTTTTTTATTTCAAGTTATCTTAATTCAAGCATTCCTCAGGTGTTTACTCGGGATAATTGAATTCTGCCTACATTGTAATCCTTTCCATGCCACGATCCTAGTGCAATTACTGGGCAGGAATACACGTGAGATAAACATCCATTAACCTTTATTTCGCGGCAATTATCTCAATTGAATGCCAATCTCGGATTACCACGAACATAAACTTTACATACCTACATATGTATGGGCGCTTAGAAAATAAAAATGGCTAATATGGGAGCCCAAGCTTCCAACTATAGGGTTTAGCAATTGAGAGCGTTTTGTATAGAAAAAACGACCACTTCAACTAAAATTCAAACTCTGCAAGTATATATAAATCCGACGTCGAATGAGAGAGGACTATCTATCTAGGTTTTGATTAATGACAGGCTGCTATCTTCTCTTAAATTACACATTTTTACGTTTAGCGATACTGGCTTGTTAACGTGAATATAATTGGATGACTATATGAGGTTTGTCCACGGGAGACAAAAGTGACTGTCATACTGCTAACATGGTGCTGTCTATCAAATGCCCAAGAAACTTAAAACATCACAGTAGTAATGTACTATAATGTAATAAGAACATTGTTACATGTCAGTTTCCTATGCATCATTAAAATATACATAACATGACATCTACACAACGATACTACATTCTTTACCGTTATCACGTACTCTATTTTCTTTCAAATTACTGCTAACATTCTGTTAACAATTTTCTAAAAGAATCGCACGGTTACCTTTCGGTAGTGCATAGTTTTCGGCGGTGCACGTGCTTTCAGATGGCATACTGAGACAATTCATAACATCTAAGATGTATATCACTATAGATAAAGCAAGTAAACTTTGAAATGCTTCAAGGTACAAATTCAGGAAATAGATTTGTTGCTCGTGAACATCATTTCCGAAAAAAGACTACATATATATTTATACATCACACATCAAGTTAAATGTACTTTTGTAGATTGTGACCTACATTAAAAGCCAAAGTTATGGGTTGTCGTAATGTTTAATGACAGCATTGATGTCTACAGTTGCTAATATTGTAACTACTATCCAGGGCATACTGAAGTCATTTGTTATTTTCTCTGATGAGGTGAAAGGAACAGTGTCGTTTCACTAAGCATCATTTACCATCTGCAAGTCACAAATCAAGTCATGAATCAGTGATTCAACATGTTTCTAGTGAGGTAACAACATACACTTTTGTCGAACAAAGTTTCACTGTACATTGCATATTGCGAAATTATTACTGGTCTGTGGAATTTGTGAGATTGGTTTCTTTTTTCGAGAAATATATAGGGGAAGAGTTACTGTCATCTACACTTAAAATGAACCAGATGGTGACAGAAAAATGTTATATTGCCAAAGTGAGACGTTCACAGATTACTGCAGCTGTTCATTTCAAGGTCTCCAACGAAACGGGATTAGTCAGTAGAATATAAGGTACCAATATACGAATAAGTGACAATCCATTCTAAGTGAATAACAATAATTACCGTTAACCGTTACAGATACCCAAATAGCTTAACCGAAAGATTTTGAATACAGTATACATATAGAATAGTTAAATTGCAAGTTAAAACTAGAGTGAATAAACAGATTATTAGCTAATGCCCCAACGATGTTTATCTTCAAACTAATGATATCGTTCTACTTGTTAGTTTAATTATATTGCTGACACACTACCTTCATATATGGCAAACATTTAAATGAAAAACTACTGCATGGATATTTTGCAATATTGTTCAATTAAGGGTTCATTCCCCCTGTCAGAACCAACTAACTAATCAATAAACAATAAAGATTTATTGAACTAGTAATGCAAGGTGACAAAACGGCAAAACTCGAGATGGCGATGTTAAAGCATAACACATTGTGTGTTGCACTGGGGCATAGCACAATATGAATATCCTGAGATACATATACTGATAATTTAGTTTCCTTGTTGATACGCTTCGTAAATCAAATTGTTCATGATCATCGCAGCCGAAGTTACGTGTCAGAGTTCATTACATCTCTTCAGTATGTGCCAGCAGGTATCCTGAAAGAAAACGTTGCTATGCTAACTTCCAACAAGGTACATCAATTATATAGTGGATCCCGTTTGCCAGTATAACATTAGATTACAGGAGAAAAGAGCATCGTACTGTAACGTTTCTTTCCACACTCTCGGGAAGGTTTTTTATGTTCAGTTTACACTGGGGACGTTTACTCGAAGACGAGTGTTGTAACAATATAGTGTTCCTTTAAAATATTGAAACGATGACGCATTTGAAAGACATATTGTTATATCAGTATACGTCGAAATGATTTACTTCAGTAATCACCCATACTGATGTTAAGATTCGCACGTCGTTCCCTCTCTAGGTTTCTGTATGTGTCATCCTTAACGAAAACCCGCAATTATTTTAAACTGTGCATAGCATTTCTCGGTTCACTTTTAATACTAGGTTGAGTAGATATACATTATCCTCAACAAATTCCCTGCATTTCAGATTCGGTAACCTTCAAGACCTAGGTCCATGAATATGTGTATATTTCCGTCAACAGGGAATAGATGTAGACATTGTCATCCATCATTCAGTACATTTGATCGTCGAGGCGAAACAAATCCTTGCATGAAAAGACGACTATATTGTTATACCGTCTTCTAGATACATCATGTCATTGTACCTACAAAATGTTCGATGCTAGTGTTATTTAGCTTCTATGGTGCACGTGGTGTCAAGTTGCAAGTGAATGGAGAATCTTTTTTAAATCGCTTGAAGCCCTTGACGCACTTCATCAACAATGAGATGGAGTGAGTTACATTTTATAAGGAAATGAATGTGTCTATGTTACTTCAGCCGATAATACTCGTTTTTTTCAGTGTTTCGGGTGGTTTATGCCAGACATAATTCCGCTCTTGTATGTGTTTTCCGATACATTAAATGAGCATATATACCATTATATACTGCAACTTTTAGCTAACCCATTCTTTGTCAGTGGAGCATTCGCAAAACTCACAATCGTTGTGTTATTTATGACTTGTAAGTCAAATTAGTCGGCTGTGCCTCACATTTACATTTACATTTACATCAGACATTGAGTCAATAGAAATGTTATGTAAAAGTACACGCATGTACTTTTAACTCTTGACCTTTCCTTCGATAAGAAAGTATCATTTGACCTTTTTGATCAACAGTACAGTGAATTTTTACGATCTAGTACGAGCAGTCCAATGGAAATATCCGAGCAGCTGTATATCATACACATATCAATAATCAATTTGACTTCTGTGCTAATTATTACTCCCTCTCAAATAATATAAAGATACTAGATTTGACTTTTTCCTGACTGAAACAGATGCTTCACAGTGAATGTTCACATCTACACATATTGTTTTGTGTGTTATGTCACTGCATGAAGGAACACATCCTGGTGTGTAATTGTGGTAAGTATCGCCTATAGCTAGGTATTGCACATTTAGAAGCAAACACACTTAGTCTGTCTAGATTACATACTGTTTTCTAAATATCAAACAAATGTTCTCATTTCTTGGCCAGACTTATTAGTAAATCATTAACGTTGACGATAGAGTCCAATGGAGATGCTCTGAGAGTTATTGATTATCAGCGACTGTCTGACCTAAGCAACTGCTATTTTACACTAAAGTCCATTCTATAAAATCACGTGAATAAAGACTAAACAAGTCTATCATTTTATTTTAAGGACTTTTTCTTCGATGTGACACTTACCGACTTGTTTAAACTCAAACTACTTTGTGATTTTGTGTAAAAAAAATATCGACAGACGTTTACATGCTCCATTGGGTTCCAATGTAGCTTGAACGCCTATGCATTCCAACTAGTATACAATTCAGTGAATCTGTCACCACTACGATTTTGCTGGCGCCAAGCAAGCTGTCCAGAATATACACATTATTCGTTAGTTATTATCATCAATGATATTTATTTCAGTATGTCCATCCCTTTTTGGAGAATAAGCAATAAAACAGCACGAGTTTCGACGACTATATCTTTCCCTGATATATGAAAACAGAAGTGTAAATGCATCAAAAATATTTCAAAGAACAATTGTTACTCTGTATGTGAGAGTCTACTGGATATCTGAGTAAGCAAACACTGCACTAACTTCATTCCTTGATCGTTTCCCTCTTACTGAACGCTACATTAGCCCTTGTATCGTTACCTGGGGGATTATACTAAATGTCAGATGTTAGACTTTAGAGATTCTCTTCCTTTAAACTATCCTTTCGTCAGTTTAAAATATACCTTCATCAAGATTGTTCACGTATTTATATCATTGAAACTGAGTATAATATGGATCTCTGAATAAGATTTAAAACGTGATTAACACAGATGCCAGTATATTTTTCCTATTAGGTCAATTAGTCGATTTCTGTATGTGACTAAATGCAGATGAATATGCCTAAGTGAATTTCAATTCTGATGCGACAAAAATATGCTTGTCAGTCACAAATTATGTACAATTGACGTTGAAATCAATGACTTAAAACAAAATATAAGATTATATGCAAGAAAATTGCTGTCACCATAGTTATTCATCCTGTCGTTTTGTTCATCAGTTGGTCTTTTTCAAAATCCTTTTGCGCACCTATTCTAGACTAATGTCGCCTGTAATCAATGTATAACCATAAACAAGTAATCTATGTTTTACTTGGCTGTGGTATAACGCACTAGGTTAAGCAGAAACCAAACTAATCTAGATCTGACTTCGCAAGATTTCAAAATAACAGGTAAATCACAGCGGCTATATCAGCTACTTCCTCTGTCATTGTAACGGCTATTTCTTGATCTTTTCACTCGTTGTTGAAAATGAATCCCTTAATTCTGTCGACTCGTCGATAGATATTCTTATGTCTGATGTAATCAATTCATCACTTAATGAACATAGGATCCCAACACCGCAAACTATTAGTTGGCACGTAGCCAAAATTGACATCATTGTTACGTACTGTCTGAAAAGTTCGGCATCTTATTTCATACATTGCAAGTTGACGAAAGGTTTAGACCGACCACGTATACACAGATGTAGTGTTTACGTAACAAACAGTTTCACTGTGTGCGGTTGTTTGAGTCAGTCCTGCCCATACACTCGGTTAACCATCATACTGAAATATTACCGAACAGTTTGAAAGCTGAAAGTCACATCTACCTGTCCTGAGACGAAATTCTCGTTTGTTAAAAAATGTACACACCAAGTTGTTAATAACCCTAACTCAAAGTAAAATCACATTGAAAAACTAAAAAAAAAATTTAACGAAACCATTACATACCTTGCTTTGGGATATTTGTTTGTAATTTTCCCCTTAAAATGATATGCTCTCTGCTGAGGTTACATTCCATTTATTGAGATGGTGGCCAAAGAGTATAATACATCTAATCTTGAGCACGTACGCGGCAGGCAGTAATTTGTCGATTCACCATAAGTTGGCTTTAGAGCAACTTGCATCATTGAAGCATAACTATTATTGTATTAGTGTGTCTATTACCTTACGTGGACTGTATATCAATACGATGAGATTGGGTTCGCATTCTATAGTAAAAGTTGGACTAAATACCTCATGTGCGAATGGTTCAGTTTACATATAGTTATTTTGTGTTTGACTATCAATCACCTAAAAATTGTAGCAAAGTTCACTGATAGATATCTTTCAACGAACGTCATGTGATGTTTTCTAGATTAGGCAAATCTCTCCATGCTGTAATGGAAAAGATGACCTTGGGCAATCCTTGGGCATCTTGACTTCCTGAACCTTAAACAATATGCGAAGTGTGTGTTCTGTCATCGAGAATGGTTGTACAAATTAAATGATCTAAGAGTTGTTTTAAAACAAAATAGCAGACGTATGGTCAAGAAACTATAACGTCGATGCACTTTCACTATAATACACATAACGTTGGAAAACACCTTCGCTGAAATTAAACTAACCAATTCCATGAAGAAAGATTACTGATATGCTAACCTCTTAACTGATATTACGAAGGCAACGGTTGAAATAATCCAGAGGGGTTCAATCATCATTCTGACAGTTTGTAACTCTATTTAGGACTGTATGTTACATTGAGATTTAGTAAATCATAAATGGTATACACTGGAACATTTAAGGTTACAGGTTCAAATATTGATTTGGAAGCGGAATATGTATTCAGTATGTTGCATTTTGAGAATTAGGCTCCATTCTCTCTGGAGCAAATATTTCAATAATACAGCGTCCGATTTTCGAGGTTATTGGAAAACCACTGTCCAGTGTAATAACCTCACTCGATACAAAAGATGTTTGTAGGAAATAATAATCGACATTGTGCATAATTGGCACTGATACTACGTAAGTTGCCAGAGATGCGTGCGATGTCGCTAGACAAACTTATGAAATTGCAGTAATTGTGGATACTCAAATTTCATCAAGATGTTACACTTAAAGATGATTATTTCCGTTGTCCTGGAAACGTAAGACTCCAATGTAAACTACGTTTCATTTCAAGGTTCGATGCCCGTAGCTACGAGAAACATTGTATAAAATATAGCATTACACAACTATTTTAAAATTGTACACTTCAATACCTACCATACATTTAATTGTGAGGCTGTCATTAGCCAAGTAAATGTTTGTGTCTGCCAAAACATCTCTGTATAAGTTAAAGTATAGGTAACATAGCCATACGGTTGTATAGTAATGTATTGACTCGATGTATTAGCATATCATTTCCATTTAAAGTAAATATAACCTTTCTTTAGATGATAGTGCCACAGTCAACATGTTAATATTTGGATGAGGTGTAGTCATTTTGATTGCTCTAGTAATTATATATAAGCACTGTTCATTTCGAATAATAGATAGACAAACAACAATAATGAGCCGTCTGTTAATGCTTCAATTGAGTTTATAAACTACCTTGCCCTGACTGTAATGAACCGTTCTTGCTTACATTTCAGGCACACACATTTCTCGACCTGACTCTGTACATACGCAAATTCGCAGATTTCATCCTCCGTTCACCAGTAATGAAGTCGTTAACCAATGCAAGATGACAGTCCATCTCCTAGATATTGTATGTTGATATTGTTGATGAATTCTTACAATATGGTACCCAATAGCAGAGAGGAAGAAATTGAATTAAATCATGAGTGTCCTTGACATGTGGTGAATATATAAAACAACCTCTGAGAACATTATCCATTGGTGGTACCGCCTCATTTTTCATAGGTTGACAGGTGGACATGCAGTTCTTAGCAAGGTCTAAGAGATCACTGTACGTAGACATCATTTAAATGTGTATGTTATCTTGTATCACCTCTAGCGTTGAATCTAAGATTAGATTAGAACTGGATCTAGAGGCAACTAGTGATGGTAAGATCAATTATATCGATTGACAAACGTCAAGACACTGTTATAAAAGGCCTGTTATGAACCAACAGTCGTATTTTACATGTAGGATTGCGTCATTCAGTTCTCAGAAATTGTTAAACATTTAAACCTGACAAAGCATATTACAGTCTGGTTCAACCATTTGATAGTCTAGTTCTTGATGGCCTTTCAATGTGTAAAACCAATATATTAACGATTTGCCTGAGGGTTATAAAAACTGCACAGTTTAGATCTCAATAACAATTTAGGTTATTTTCTTTACTACTTATTTGCTTGTAATATGATTGTAATATGAACTGATTTGTGCATCAAGCAATTATCTTATATTACCATGGGAAATGTTAGCACCCGCTTGAGTGAAGTGAATGATTTGCGTCTCCAGAGTGATAAGCGCTCATACAAACACCCCTTGTCTAAATCAGGTTGACAAGGTAATCATATCTGTACTGTGCCATACAATCTCAACGGATCAATCAATTCTCGTACGGTAGTTAAAACACAGATTCAAATAAAGTGGACCGTTAGAAAGGGTATTGACCAATAGAAAGCCCCTTATCATGCATATCGTGTAACATGACTCATACACAGTTTTGTAACCCAAATACCTTGAAATAGTTGTCATTATTCTTGGACATGATTGTGTTAATGCAGCTCTTGTAACAATCTTAGTTTGCATATAAAGCAACGTCAATAATTCATCAATAATGGAAATATTGCTTGGCATTTTATAAATGTATTAAGTGGCGGAGTTTGTATACTGGTGTTCTACCTTGTCATGAACAAAGGCAAAGTGATACCTTGCCTAACTATATAAAACAGCTAAAATGTGCACAAACTAGAAAGTGACCTTTACTACTCGAATCTGACGATCAATAATTTCGTATTCCCATGAAAATCACTATCGTTTAACAGACGCTTTAACTACTTTCCGTGAAATCTGGGAAGTGAGACATCGTAAGCATATAGGTTTTACCATACAATTCAACACTGAAGTTTGAGTAAAAATATTGTATTCTTCATTTCTCTTCGGCAGTTTCTTGGGTTACAAGCCAAAAGCAAGTAGGAGAAATGCTTTGAAATCGTACACTCTTTTGGAGTAATGAATCAGAAAGCGATTCTATTCCAGTCTCTATCGTGTATGTGTCGTCCACCAATAACAATAACATCATGAGATGTAAGCAATCAACATAGTTCAATAGATTCCGTTTTGGTATTCTGACTGAGCCAATTAATACACCGAGTTGCAAGAATCAAGACCGTTGTTATTGCTGAGTATACTTTTTTGCGGTGTGTGTGTATGTGGGAAGGGGATATTGATTCTGATCTAAAGAAATGGGTTGTTTCCAATGTTTATGTATTATATCTTTGGATAAATACATATATAAAGAATGAGTTTCTTATCTTGACTTTGATATAGCGGATACAAGATACTGTTATTGTTGATAGGAATTTTGGGTCGGGTAAATCATGATGTATGGGCTTATCTTAGGATACATTTCAATATCATTTGAAATTTTTTTTATCAGCTATACAGTATTTCATTACTATTTACAGACTGAAGTAGGGTTCATTTTATCTTAAAATACTATAATTGTGAATACTTTACAGTGCCTATAAAAGTGACGTTTATCACAGAGACAGATGACGAATCTTAAACTAACATTGACTCACATTATCACAGACGTCTCAGCATAGACTTTAAAACTGAATTACAAGAATTGTGAGAAGTAATGTACCTGTCACAACTGGTCAATGTCGTACTTTATTCTTTTATTGCACTGATTCATCCGGTTGCTGAGTCCATTATTATTCGGTTAACCGGTATTAACCTGTCGTTGACAAATTGCATTGCTCTAAGGGATGTTAATGCCACCTATTACTATCCACACGTGCCACACGAGAATTCTCCAGAAGCCAATTATCGTAAGGGTAAACATATTGCAGTGAAACTTTACTACAAATGATACATCTCATTCGCGTGTATATACAGCCATGTATAGACTTATGTTTTGACTTAGAAATCTAAAAAGTGATTGGATACAATTCACATTAATGTTTACATTCTGTCAATTTCAATTTCCTCATACATCTGCATGCATACTAAAATGCATATATTTGACTTCAGCATTGTTATATGATGTACAAATCCATTAGTAGCCATAACTGAAATGTTCAACTTACTTCAAGTTGATAGATTGTTCGAACTCACTTGGTTACAGTTTCAAGGTGTCGAAGTTAGGGGCAGATTTTTGGGAAATTCATATAAACAATTTCCTCAACATTAGGCTTGAAACGATTTCTTGTGTAAAACTGAATAACAAATTGCAAATGCATCCAATTTTGTGATTAGTTTTCCCATTACTTCATTTGTTCGTCCGGATATTCAAAACTAAATACATCATTTTGAACTGCACGATGCCATTACTCAAGACTACATACATAATACAATAATGCCGGTGATTCTTAGATTTGACATTTACCGATGGACTTATCTGTGAAGCTGATGAGATGATGGAAATTTAAGCACGTATACACAAAGTGTTGCGATCTCATTCTATCTCTTTCATATAGTCGCCCACTATCGAAAGCGCCTCCTGATTTGGAATCCATTTTATTTCAGTTATATTAATTTAACCGTTCTTCAGGTATTTACTCAGTATAATTGAATCATGTCTGCACTGCAATCTATTCATTATCCCAATACCATTAGTAGACAACAAAAGCGCACATCCGAGAAATATCAACTTAACTTTTTTTCGCGGGTAATTATCTCAATTGAATGTCACACTCCCGGACATACTACCACGAATGTAAAATTTACGTGCCTAGGGGGTTTAGACATTAAGATTGGAGCCATGCCCACCTGTAAGCTTTGGAATTAAGACGGGCTAGTATATATGAATACTGGCAAAGACTTACTAAATGTATATGTTCACGTACATCGAATGTGGGTGGAATATATATCAAGGCTTTGATAACAGGTTTTTCCACTATTGTCATGTTCTCGTATTTCTTCCCCATTACGGCTAATATTTTGTTGACAATTTACTGTTTTAAGATAATCATATCGTTACATTTTGATAGCGTACGTTGTCTTTGCTTGATACACGTGGTTTCAATTGGCACACTGAAACAATCCATAAAATGTGCATATGACTAGTATATTAAATTTCAAGTAAGTAAACTCAGATGTACAAAGTGAGGAAAAGAAATATACTGCTGTTTAATATTCAACATCCTTCTTGACCATATCTTCTTGAAACCCTTTACCCGAAACAGTAGGAATTAATGTGTGTTGGCCATGTAAGAGACAAAGATACATTTAACAATTTCTCAACCTTTAAATTTGTCGTAACGACAGGATAGATATCTGGATATATAGGGGCAACGTGCCGGGGGGCAAAATGACAGAGGGCAACGGGCCTGCTTCCTTCTATACAGACATCCGCATTCAAAAGAGGAATTCCATATCAGACATACACGGAGACGATGATAATAACGGTGAAGTGTTATATTGCCAAACTGAGACGTTTGAGATTACTATTCATTCGAAAGTCTTCAACGAGACGGGATTAGTCAGTAGAATATAAACTAACAATGTATCGATAAATGACAGGAATCACAATGGCAAACGTTATAGATACCAAAACAGCCTAACCAAAATATCATCTGTGAAGGAAATGGGTAGATAATGATAATAACTGTGCATGCTAAAACTAGAGTGAATAAACAGATTACCTAATGCCCTTAGGATATCTATCTTCAAAGCAATGCTATTGTAGAATGGTTCAGTTATATTTGGAAATGCTTATGTAACTTTAATAGTTTGACATTTCACAAATCATGATCTGAGACAAGCGTGTGCTATTAGGAATCTGTACATTGACCCCAGTGACCGTTGATTAAGTATGAATCATGAAGTTTGAGGACACTATGTAACTACATCACATCCTAATTCCTAATGACGTATATGTTATTGTTTATCACCACCGACTTCTTAACGAAATATGTCATGTTTTGACGTCAATTTTGCACAAGGAGAAAATGAATATAAGCAGTGACAATTTTGAAATTTCAGAACTCATATCGAGATAGACAGACGCGACGAACGGACCGGACCGTCTGAATGAACGACTTCCAGAACAACTGAAGGACTGTATGTGTTCTGCATTATAATACTTCGAAACTCGTCAATTGAATGATGTCTAATAGTTGACATTGGCGTCTTGGTTTTGAATAATTGGCACGCTTACACATGAGTCGCTTGGTCTGGTAAATGCAGTGAATTGGTACCTAACCTGGGGACATACCAATATCGTCCTGTTTGTTAGTTTTATTACATAACTCGAACACAACCTTCCATGGAATTGCAAACGACGAAATGAAAAAAACCTCTTAAACATATTATATTGCAAACATTTGAGCGTTGTTCAATTCGAGTTTCATTTCTTCACTAATATTTTGCCACTGAACATTTTAAACCCTGTACTCTTTTAATTGAACCTGAAATACATGATGACGAAATGAAAATGCTTGAGTTGGTGTAATGGCCGTAAAATGATGTGTCTAAGGGGTCACAATATGATATGAATATTCGAACTGAGATGCATGACGGTAATTTAGCTTCCTTGTACGTTTCGTACATTCAATCGTTCTCGATCATCGTGACTGAATTCAAGTACCAAAGTTCATTACACTTCATGCATCAGCAGATATCCTTAAAGAAAATGTCACTATGGTAACTTCCTACACAGTAGATAAATTAAATAATGGCTAGTGCTTGCCGTTATAACATTAGCTTATAGGGGAAAAGAGCACCGTACGATTGCTTTCCATCATCTAGAGAACATTCCAGTTTTGTTCAATTTGCTCTGGATAGGTTTACCCCTCGACTTGTCGCAGCTGTTCCCTTAAAAGCGTGAAGATATCACTCGCATTTGAAGACAACGTGTTATATCAGTAGCATACTTTAATAATCATCCACGTGTATAAGAATCCCTTCCCTTTTACGAAACTACCCAGTTGACTATATAATCTTTCAACAAATTCCCTATATTCAAGCTTCGACAATATTCAAGACGGAGGTCGATGGGTTCAAATATTCTTGCATCAACAGGTAAGAGGACACTATCATCCACCATTCATTCATTTATTCATTCATTCATTCATTCATTCATTCATTCATTCATTCATTCATTCATTCATTCATTCATTCATTCATTTGATCGTCGAGACTAATATAAAGTAATCCTTGCATGGAGAGACGTCTATAGCACTATATCCTATATCTGTGATGGCTTGGTCTTCTCGTTTCATTGCTTCATCGATCGCGATTCATTGCTGCCAATACCTTACTGACGTCAACGGTTAACGCCGATGGGTGTTTAAGGGATTTTAAACTGCTACCATTCTGCAATTGAAATATGCACAATTTTCTCACAATCGGGTGCATGTACCAATGTGGATTGCAGTGACCGGAGAATCTCTATTATAACGCATCAAGCCCATAACATTTTATCAACATTGAAATTTAGGAACTTTATAAAATTTCAGAAAATGAATGTGTAGATTACCTCTACCGATAAGACTATCCCTTTTTGGTATCTAGCCGGTTAATGCTCGACGCCGTTCTGTTCATGTATATGTTTTCTGATTTATTAAAGAATAGTCAGCTAATGTTTGAGCATAGGTGTTATTATACACTGCAACCTTCAGCTAACCTAACCTTATCATTATTCGCTAAACTCAAAAGTGGTTGTGTTAACTATAACTAGCAATTCAATTTAGTCTACAATGCTTCACATTTACATCACACATCGAGTCAATGTAAACGTTAAATAGAAGTGCACATGCACTTTTCAACTCTTAACCTTTCCTTAAATAACAATTTATCAAGAGAAAGGTA
Organism: Glandiceps talaboti; assembly: GCF_964340395.1. Lineage (NCBI taxonomy): Eukaryota > Metazoa > Hemichordata > Enteropneusta > Spengelidae > Glandiceps > Glandiceps talaboti. Next base: position 11,451,255 of record NC_135553.1, read on the forward strand.
TGACCAAAAGTACAGCGAATTTTACCGCGGTACCTTAATAAGACATGCTCTCTACACCGGATTATGCGTTGTTTTCGACGATGCAAGGTTCTTCACAGAAACATTGTGTTTTTGATCTAGTGCGAGAAGGTCAACAGAAATATCCGAGCAGCTGCATGTGATCCATACATCAATAATCAACTAGAACTCTTCTATATCTTTCATAAATACTTTGAAGCTGTCTCTTCGTGGAATTAAATTTGTTCACACTGATTATTTCTTCCTCTCATATACTATAAAGATATCACACTTGACTTCCGCTTGACTGAAAGAGATATTTAAGTGAATCCTGTTATTGTTTTAGACGTTATACAACCGCATAATGCAACATATCATGGAGTATTTTAAGTAGTTGTGATAAGTATTGCATGTATTTGGTATTGCACATTAAGAGTACACGACGGCTAATAGGAGACATGTTATCCATCGCATATCTGCCAAGGAAGTAGAGAAGATCATAAGATCAATTTTTCTTAGAACTGCATCATTTTATCTATTCACAGCGAAAATACGATAAGGCCTGGTAGATTCATTACGGTGTAATATTGGTAGTATGTTGGGGGTTTCTACAAATGGGTATACCTAACTCATTACAATCTTACGATTTTACTTCTGTTCTTTTGTTTTCTCGTTTCATCGTTTTGTTGTTTGTTTGGTTGGTTGTTTGGTTGGTTGGTTTTGTTACTATCACATTTCATCCCAGAGTTTTATTTGATAATGTAATCCTAATTTATGATGATTATACAGCTGGTAGACAGGAATTGTTTGTACTTTAGATTGTCTCGATGACGCAAAAATTAGTTTTTGTTGCTTTGTGTGTGCCGATGCAATGATAAAGACTGTGTTATGCATATTAATTTGAGTTTGCATATTAGATTGCGAATATATCTATCAAATGTTTTACAACATACTAATGGTGGACTTACGTAACTTTATATTGTTTTCAAAGTTTACACAAGAGGCCACCGAGATCATTGTTTAGACTGTAGTCTCTCATTTAGTTCTCTACTAAGAGTATGCCTCAGATAATAATAAATGGTAGATAGTTGCCATATATGGTAACAGGCCTGCCATTTTCTTTAATTTCATACGAATACACAAATCACAGATATTGTACAGCAATCTATACAATCCAGGGTTTATTTAAAATTTATCAAGATACACCAGTCTGGTACAAACCACTTTGGATGCTCTTGCATATAGGTTTATTTAAATTAGGTGAGTTGAATTGAATTCTTTAAAACAAGTGACGAAAAGCACATGCTCAGAGAGTGAATCAGTCATCAACCACTGTCGAATTATCATATCCGATCTAAACTTGGTATTTTTATACTAATGCCATTTTTTTAATGAGGTGATTAAATACTCTCTGTCTGACTATCACTTGAACACTCGAGGCACTTACTGACTTTTTAAACTTGTTTTATGTAACAAATTTACATGCTCCATTGGGTTTTATTTAGTGCGTTATATTGTTATCAACTTGAAATAGTATAAGGTTCTCAACAGTAAAAGCTATTGAGTATACTTTCTGTAATAATTACCTTTGTTACTTGATTATAGACTACCTTCTTTGTTAACATATGTTAACAGTTAATAGTGACACGAACACAATCTAAAAGGAATTTTCACAAGTTCAGATCAAGATACAAAAGTGAAATATCTCTGAAAACACACTCTTCAAACTCTATCCGTGCTTTCAGTATTGCCTGATTGACTTGCATCCAACCAACTGGTATTCTGTGTACGTTTAGTGTTTTTAGTGTAGTTTTTGCCTGGTCAATCGTAAGTTTAATGGCCGTTTTATTGAACTTATTCTCACTTCTTCTGTGTTCAAGATGTGATGTACTGATACAAGAATATTATTGATGACTACAATTCCTTATGCTCGAAAATGATCCAAACGTTCAAATGATCTTCTTCACTACTAATTGAAATTTGAAATTGTCTTTATCATCACAGATAAAAGTAACGTATGCCTAAAACATGTTATTGACAATTGTATTGCAGTGCAAAGCCGAATATGTAAGTGGACACCTTTATGCAAACGAGGGCAAATAACTGATTCCTTTCCTGGCGTGCGATTCAGCAGGTATAAAACGTTACGTTTTACATAAAGAGTATACCACCCATTAAGATTGCCATCACACGTATCATATTGCAATCGATGCACCAGGTCGTCTCCTCAAGAGACAAGAACATGCACATATGGTTAAAATTATTAGGTTGTGTACCTGCTGCTTATTCCCAAAGCGACTTTAATGGGACTGGACTGAGAAGCCGCTATCTTACTTTTTTGTCACCGTGGGAAAAGCATGCATTAAATGTAGTGGTTCAACGTGGAGAGTCTATAATTGCAATCTCAGGATTTACATTGATTCTTTTATCAAACCTGTGTGTTTGCATTTTAGGAAGGCTGTGCTTCGACGTTTCTGCACTTCGCTTCGACCCATTCATGAATCACAGGAGACCAACTGATAACATACAACAACATGCTACTGTCGTAGGTTCGGTATATATGCAAATCATACTCCAAAAGAATTCGGTACGATTATGAAACAACATTTGATGATTTCTCATTTCGGAAATAAACGTTCTTGTTTTAAGTGGCACAGTCAGCCATTGCCATTGCACAAAATACACAACAACTGATAGACACTAAAACTGATCGTTGAGAAAATCGGTGTCGACAGTGAATATTAATATTATATTATTCAGAAACCGGCCGAGGGGTTTACCAAGAATATTTCAGAGTGAAACAATTCTACAAAATAGAACCAAGAACCAAAGGTAACATCCATGCTAGCTCTTTTAATATGTTCAATTTCGAGGGTTGTGATACTTGTACTGTTTACAGATAAAAAAAAAGTTTATTTCATCATATTGTGTAACCGTGTATACCGAATATAGACTACTCTAATTTTATCCTGCATATGACTTATGTGAATCTATTACAGAGCATGACGTAATTCACACTATCTATCAACACCACAAGGTAATCAAGAATGTTTTTATCAAAGCATGTCTTTTTTCTGTTGAATAACAACAAAAGAGTTATGACGCATGTCAAAGTGGTGACTATAATCTAATCAGCTTAGGATTAAATAAATATACTATTACAACTAATATCTTCCAACTCTACAATTTGACTTCATATTTTAGGTCATGTTTCACACAGCTTTAGACACATTATAGAACTAAGACTAAAATACAATGAACCGAAAACTGTCACAATATGTTTATATATTTTGGTGATCAGTGGCTGTGTTCAGTTCAATTCCCCTGCTACTTATTTTGCCTTCATGAGCTGTCCCTGAGAGCAGTTGTTTTTGTCTCAATAAGAAGTACATTACACAAAACAACACTGGGAAATTAGATAAAAAGTAGGGTACCACCTGGATGTAAAAATAGAGAATGCTTAACGGCGGCCATACTTTATTGCAAATTTTCGGTATATTTCATACCCATATATATATATATATATATATATAACTCGGTGAGTATCAATCTGCTAAGACAGTGCTCTATACCGCAGTGGCAGAGCGCAATAGTTTTGGTAGTACTGGAACTCTTTCTTGGTTGTCACAACCAAGAAAGAGTTCCAGTACTACCAAAACTATATATATATATATAGTTTTGCGCTCTGCCACTGTATGTGGTATAGAGCACTGTCTGAGCAGATTGATAATCACCGAGTTATATATATATAGTTTCCCGTGATTTCAATGTTCATATGTAAGAATGGATGTATTAGTGCACTCTACATATATTATTACACTTTTGATTACTTTCAGTCCAGCACGTTAAACCTTTCTTATTTTCAATCCAGTTGTACCCTGTAGGAAATAGCAGAATACATGCATATGTTTATGTATAATGACACTTTACAGTTACGTCGCTGACAGGAGTATGTTCCTTTGAGAGATAAAATAAACATATAGTGACTACGTTACGCTTTAGGCAAGTCGATTGCACATCCTGAAATATAACAACTCGTATCTGCCTAATCTTGAAGTGCGATCACCTGGTGTGTTGTACCACATGTGTCAAAACGAGCTCGAGCATTGAATGCTTTTGTGGCCGTCAGCTACTTAATTATTGAATTTCGAAGGATGTACAAATTCGTCGCTTGCATCTGGCTTTGACATCGGCTAATTACATGATGCTTTACGGAATGAAGATTTTCACAAACAAAACATTATGGTAGTATATTGAAGACAACAGTTTAGTAGTAGAGTGGGGCTATAGAACGAACAGTGTGAAACACTTTGCAATAAATCTTATTTTAGGAAGAACAGAGCAGTCATTAATTTCTCGGATCATCATAAGTTGGCTATAGAGGAACTTAAATAATCGAAGCTTCAAGTAAACTAATGTTTAATTAATCCTTATATTGTCTTTAAGTGGACATTTAGTGGATATGATGTGGTAAATGGCAGTTCAAAACATTTCGCATTTTATGGCATTATAGTGTCAATATGAGAATATATCGAGCAATATGGTCATCGAATTCAAACCATGCCCTTACGGGAGTGATTCACTTCAGTAACATGTACTTTTATTTTATTGAATGGTCTATCATCTGAATATTACAGCAAATTTTACTGAAAGGCAACATCTTCCGATGAACGTCATATGGTGCTTTCTTGTGTATGTAAATCATTCCACGCTAGTAATGGAAAAGATGACATTAGGTAATAGGACATCTTTGATTTCCTGTACTTAATAATATGCGAAGCATGTATCTATCATCACGAATGGCTGTACAAATGACCTAATTGGTGTTTGAAACCAAACATGATGACATACTGTCAAGGAAAGATGGTGTCGATCCACTTTCCTAATAATACAAAGTAAGGTTGGAAAATGCTTTCACTGCTTATCTGTAAATAATATCAGTATATCGTTATTCTAAGGGTTTTAGTTTGCCTTCAAATGATTAATTAAAAGACTGTACACAGTTAAGGACCAGAATGTGTAACACACAAAGGAGTTCAACTGATAAGTAGAAGTGACAATTAGTCGTTTTCCTAGTAACTGGTACGAACTTAATTTCCATAATTGTCCTAAAACATCCAAAATAGACTGACATACCTTAAAAGTAAGATTATCATTTACGTATTCGTAATTGAAACTGTATATCGCATAATTGATTTATTGCAGAATGTAACAATTAACCTATTATATGGATTCCAAGGTAAAGCAAAGAACCCCTTTCTCTAAATGTTATATCAGAGTAAACATGTTAATGTGTGGAGAAAATGTGGTCAATTCTGTTGCTCTAGTAAGCAACGTTCGTTTTGAATTACTCTGAGAGATAGATAAACAACGGTAATGAGCCTTATGTAAATGATTGAAACATTACATAAACTAGCGCTTGCCCTAACTGCAATGAACCGTACTTCCTTGCCTGCCATAAATAGTTAATGTTCTTCCCTCAACGTGACTCAGTGCACATATGCCAGTTCATATACTTTGATTCTCATCATCGATTCCTGACGTCACCCGTTACGGCTACCGTCAAATCCCTAGTTACAGTAGATTGATGGTCTTGAAAAGAAGAAATTGAATTAAATTCTGATTCTCCTTAGCATGGGACATTAGATGTAAGGCATCCTCCGCAGACATCATCCATTAGTTGTATTATCTCATTTTTACAGGTAAACTTGTTATGCAGCTCTGACAATATCTAAGAGGTCACAGTATACATCACGTGTATGCTATCTTGTATCACCTCTGGCGTTGAACGCAAATCAACCCAGTCTAGGATTAGTTTACGACTATGTTTAGGGGCAGCTAGTAAAAGTAAAATCAATTGCATCGCTCGTCAAATGTCAAGATACTCTTATGAAATGCCTGTTATGAACCAACAGTCGCTTTGGAAGCGTTTACAATCAGTAGGATTGAGACATCCATGCAAGTGATACATGTGAACATCCTTATGCTTACCTTCCATTATTTCTAGATGTAAATATCGATTTTATTACTATATACAAACTGAAGTAGCGGTCATTCTATCTCAACATACATCACTGGGAATATTTGCAGCACCTATAAGAAGTGAAGTTTATCTTCGAGACCGGTGACGAACCTTGAGCCAAACATGGACTCATTGCATGGGGTCTCAGCATAGGATTTCAAACTGGATTACCAGAGACGCGTGAAGGAATTTGCCTGTCACAAATGATCAATGTCGTAATTTATTTTGATTCTTCCAATTGCTCAGTCCATTAAACAAGTTTCCCCTGGAGGTGCTATAACTCATATCGCTGAACATCATATAACATTGACCGAAAGGTATGATGCACCAATGTTAACAGTTCGTAGACACTTGGCATTGCTCTTGGGGATTGTCTTCCTCGCATGTACACGAGTTTGTAACATTGACTTTTGAACAAGTATGTTATAAGTATTTGAATGCAATTTTCTAGGGGTACTGTCAATATAAATTCTACTATGTATGCATGCTTGGCAAATTTAGTATGTTTGACTTGTCTACATTAATTTTGTGATATGGTGTGTACATCCATTAGTAGCCATAAATCAAATTTTCGACTTACTCAATAGATTATTTCAACTCACTTGGACATCATGTCAACGGGAATATACACACTTTAAGATTGAGGGACGACATTTACAAAATTGGTTATATTAATCTTCTCACCGTTATGCCCAAAACGATTCATTGTGTAAAACTGAACACAGCCATCTCCCTACGCATCTAGTTTTCTGATTAGTTTTCTTTGCTCGCAACAAAACTCAGTACTGAGCTCTTCGTTTTGAACCGTGTTTGAACGATACTTGTTACTTAACCCTGTACGTTACACTAAAGATTCTTAACATTTGGCATTTTCCAATGGACTTCCCTGTATTGATGTAGGCTTTAGCTTAATAACAAATGACCCAAAATTAAAACGTCTTCCCCAATCCTCTGTATTTCCATTTATCACATATATTTAATTTATTATATTATTTTAAAGGCACTTCTCATATTTACTCACTATCAGCGTAATTGACGTATCGTCCACTTTTCACAAACTCATTATGAATAGTGGGCAAGTATACACATGTGTGAGAAACGTTCAACTACCTAGTTGAGTTTCGGTTAATTATCTCTCAATTGAATGTTATTTTCTCGGATTACCAACAGTGTACATACAATTTACGTGTCCAATGGCTTTAGAAATTAAGAGCCACTAGTATGGAATCCAGGCCCACCCATTCTGATGAAGATTCAATTCATGTACGTACATTAACTTAATACAACAGCTATCGAACGGAGGATGAATATCAATCGAGGTCCTTGCATTTTCCACATTGTCACAAGTATACTTTTCTTCATCCTGGCTTATTAACGTACACATAATTGGATGTTCCCGAGGTTTTTCAACGGGCGAAAAAAATGGCTGCCACACTGTTGACATGACAATGTCTATCAAATGCCCAAGCAACTCCACATGATTAGTAATGTAAGCTAAAAGAACATTGTTACTTGTCAGTTTCCCCATGCATCATTAACACACCCACAGCACGATTATCTACACTATGAATACCACATTCTCTACTGTTATCACGTACTCGACGTCTTTTTTCAAAACATGGCTGAACTGCGATTAATAGTCTATGGGATTGACAGAATTTTGCAAGTGTACCTTTAAAAAGATGCTTAGAATGACACACTATAACAATCCATAAAACACCATTGAGTATCAATGTCACAAAGTGGTGACTTGTTCAGTATGTCAACCTCGACATTGACTTTAAGGTGACTTGGGTCAAACATGCTTACTTTTGATTTGCGTTTACGTTACATGAATTGTAGCGTTTATCTTCCAATTAAACATCGGAACGAAAAAAAAAGCACAAAACAGAAGAAAATACTCTCAAAATTACAACAAACGCTACAATTATTGAAGCTAGTCCCACAGCTGCGATTTGTCGTAATGACAGGATAGATATGTCTAGGGTTGTTAATAGTTTAACTATTACCCAGGGTATACTAAAAGCACTTGCCATTTCTCTTAGTCAGTTTCCCATACATCATAAAAAATATACTCATAAACATGATCACGTAGACAACTAAATGTCACACAAACTATTACCACGTACTTGAGTGTCTTTCCAATTTCCACCCACACATAATGTAAAGTGTACTTTCATGAACTATTCCCAAAGCTACAAAGTTGGTGTCTAACGTTTTAACTACTATCCAGGGCATCTGAAAATCACTCCTCATTTTTTTGAACGTGGCATTGTGGTTTCATTTATCATCTGTAAATCACGCATCATGTCTTGGAATTCGGTTATTCAGCATCTTTGTGTGAGGTAACAACATGTACTTTTATAGAACAAAATCTCAATGTTGTATATGCGACGTTTTTGGTCCTAGAAATACAAACTCAAGAATTGGTAGTCTGATGTAACAAAGTAAGGCGATTTTAAGTTTAAAAAAGGAAAAAGGAGACAACGTAAATGACTTACTGATTGCATTGTGAGCTGATTAGATATTATTTTGGGTTTATTTATATACAATCTCGATTTATTAAAATCCATGTTTATTCATGTATGCCTTGAGACATGAAACACAGAATGTAAGTCCATTTCATCTTCTCAAAAGTGTATCCATATATTTTCCCTGCATTCACTTACAGCTAGGGTAATGGCTAGAACTGATTGATGATATAGAGAGCACGTGTTTTGTAAAGCTTGGTGATTTAGCTATCAACCCTTATGAGTAATTTGCATAATTACTTAACAAAGAGCACATGTCCCGAGAAGCTTATTGATAATTGTTTTGTTTCAATGATTCATTTGCATAATTAATGAGTTTCGGTAATTCGGCTAAATAGAAGCAAAAATCGAAAACGTTGCCCTTACGGAAGGCATTCGGTTCATACCTGGTTAAAAATAAAATTAAACATTATGCCCCGTGCATATTTTGCTGTTAGTCTAAGTATATAGGGTTACATTTAACTCATTCAAGGTTACTAGTAACAAAAGACATGTGAAACTGCATTAATTATTCAATGTTTTTTAATGTATTCAAACCATCACAGCTACATTTGCATATTCACGGAAAGATGATTTTTAAAGGCTGTGTGCTGATTTTAACGTATGGTCCTCATATTGCCAAGCTTAAACGTTTTCTTGGCGTGGAGCTTCTTTTCCAGCTTATAATGAAGAATCATTAAATAAATTTAATATTCACATTTATGAGACTCATATAAACCAAACAAACATGGTGATAAAGTGACCAACGTTACGTTCGTAACTATTACACGTCACTCAAGTTAAATTCGTTCAATTCTAATCCAAATCACTTGCACTTTTATCAATCTGTAAATGGCGGCCTATATCAAAGGTTTTAAAATCTATGTATTCCGTACGCTCAGTAAGCACCATTGATCGTTATTGGTTATGTAAAGACAGGTGTGATGTGGCGTATATACTTTTTTTCTGGATTATCATTACATATCACAGCACTTGGAAATATTTTCCGGGGGTATTTTAAATTTGATAGCGTCAATTTATATTATATTTCAATGAAATGAGTCGTGATAGTAGTATGGGTAGTTCTTTAAGGCAACCAGGATATCACGTATCTCAGATCCCAAATAAGAGTTTTATTTCTGAGGAAAATGTGCAATATTTCAACTGTCTAAGCTTGATAGTAAACATATCCTAGACTAGTGCTACGTTTAGTACCAAAACATTTCAACAGTCGCCATGGCCAAATTAATTGAAATAAATGGTATGCAAGAGTTTATAATATTATCTCAGCTGCGTTCACAGACACAAGATTTTAATATCATGGCGCCGAGATGTCAGTACGTCTAACCATTTATATTCATAGCGATTCAATCATTTATTTGAAGGTTATCAGTTCTAAAACAACATATCTCCTCTGCATTTATCGTTGTCGCATGACTACAAAGCTTTTGAAGTTCGATACATTGCACGATTTTCAATATTGCACGATTTCTTAGGGTTTTCCACCTTCAAACATATCTACAGCATCTGTGATGTCATCCGAAAAAAATTATTAGTGGAAATTTCATTACTTTTTTGATACTTGGAAAAGACGAAGTTTATTGCTGACAATTCACCATGGCGGAACACAGGCAAACGCTTTTATTTCGTTCAATGACGTGATCGTTATCACAGCTACTTCCATTTCTCGGAAATCCAATTTCCTTCGATATTCAATTATTTAAGCGGATAGATCTCAACCCGACGAGATAAGTGTTGACTACAACCTCACCTGGATTTGCTATGTTAAAATGCCGATCATATCGTTGAAATTTTGTTTAGCATAAACCTTTACTGATGTGGATTAAAATGCAGTTCGTCCATTCTTGTCAACTTTTGTGCTGTTTTTTTGCATGATGACAGGATTACAAAAAACTGTTAGAATAATTCATTTTCAGAGGAAGCAAAGCTGCAGATAAAGAGCGAAACAAATTGTATTGATCCTATTCCCCTAGGCGTGTCTGTCTTGCAGACAAAATATTACAGCCCCCAAGACGATACATTCGTCTGACAGCAATAGTGTGTGCCTTCAATTCGAATTTCTAAAGTTCGCTAGATAGATTATCTTCTCGAAATAACCTGCACAGGAGAAGTGTTGTTGTCACGAAAACTGGGTGTTTTTTCTAAAGTACAAGATGGAGAGGGACCACAATTACTTGAAAAATAAGAAAGAACTAACACACACACACACACACACACACACACACACACACACACACACACACACTGATGACTGGTCGTGGCAAATAAAACTACTCACAATGTTCGACGTAGTCTATTTTGTCTTGTATCGAAGCGCATACACATGGACACACTTTTGGTAATGCAACACACAACTCGTGGATAAGAGTGTCCATTGTTCACGAATAAACAGTTCAGTTCCAGTGATGTAGTACCTAATATTCCCAGCAAAACGCAGAGTTTCAAAGCAGTAACAGAGGTCAAAACTTCCCCATACAGGAATCCAACAGCATACTGCAGCACGTAGTAGGTTTTATCACATATCAAATTCGGAACATCAGCTCCGAGAGCTGTGAAATGGTGTCCCTTTTATACTAGTTTCAAAGCAACTCTATTGCCACACATGATTGGGTGTTCCTAATTGCCACCAGGTGGCCTTCATAGTATTATGCATTTTCACAAAAGTTGTGTATGTACCAGCCAGCCACCTGTCGTAACATATTATAATAGTTTAAATCTTAACTGAAATTGTATGCGAGTAAACATAACTAGTAAACAAATGTGACCGGTCAACCTAAAGTCACTGACCCCGGCCACTAAACTTTACTTCTAAAATCACCACTTGGCGAGAGTTACTTTCATCTACACTCAAAATGAATTAGGGGAAATTTGCACTAGACATACCCGGAGACGATTACAATAATGCTGAATATTTTGAAGTGTTACATGGCCACACTGAGACCCAGGATATTTACAATTTATTCCAAAGTCTCCAACGAGACGGAATTTTCCACGAAAAATCGAGGTTAACATACATAAATGATTAATCGCAGGAGACCAATCTGTTATCAATGAATAGCGAATATTTTCATGTTTATTATCCACAATAGATTAATCGAAAGGTCATTCATACTGCAACTAATTGAAATGATTAAAATTGCACGGTTAATAAGATTTTAGAGAAAAAGAATATCTAATACCCCGAATCTTAGAATCAATCTATATCCCATGTCACTATCGTGTAGACTGCAACTATTGTACTCATTAGTTTAACAGCCTTACTGGTCTTGTAAAAAAGAAGATTTATATTGCTCAAAAAATAACCTGCAAACATGTGAATGATATTCAATTAAGTTTGATTTTCTCTGTCAGAGTCGACCAACAAAATATTAAACAATGTACTGAGATTGATTGAACTAGACATGTCATGATGCTGAAAAGGACAAACTCGAATTGGCGTCGTAAAAATGGTAAAACGATGTGTCGTATAAGGGGTCACAACATGATATGAACATTTCAACTGAGATACATATGATGATATTGTAGCTTCCTTGTTGATACGCTTTGTAAATACAATTGTGCTCGATCATCGCGGCCAAATTCACGTGTCAGAGTTCAGTACACCTCACTGTGCATCAGCAGACATTCTGAAAGAAAATGTTGCTATGGTAACTTCTAACATGGCAGATGAATTAAATGGTGGCTCCTGCTTGCCGGTATAACATTGGATTACAGAAAAGAAGAGAAACTGGAGATGTCTTCCCAAGTCCTGGGGAACGCCCCTTCGTGTTTAATGTGAGCTGGAGAGGCTTAAAAGAAGGCGTGCCGTAATGACAGTGTTCTTTATAATAATATAAAGTGAAGTAATACATCAGTAGCATACGTCGACTGGACTAACATCAATAATCATTCCTATTTAATATGAAGCAAATATAAAGAGTCTTGTATGTTATCCTTTTTTATTTCTGTACGTGACCTCTTTTAAAGAAAACCTGTGTTAATCCTTAAATATCGAATCCTCAACAAATTTATCGACTCGGAGAATCTTTGTGATTGAACAACCTTCAAGGCAGCCCAAAAGTGACGACTGCATATGTACTGCCGTCAACAGGTAAGTGAACATTGTCTTCCATCATGACCACTCAGTTCATATGTTCGTCGAGGAGAAACAATCATTGCATGCAATTATGGCTATTTACCAATTCTTACATCTGTGCCATTCATGTTTCATTATTTAATAAGTGGCAACACTTCTAGAACTATTTTGTGCGCTGATTGTTTTGTGTTGTGCTCCTAAAACTGTCATCATTCTGCGACTGAAACATTTTCAGTTTTAGTTTCTTCAAAATACATATAATGAACATCTAGATACCTATAGCGTGAAAAATAAGATGTTAGTTGACATTCAAGAGCGCAGCTTATCAAAGAGTGACTGTGGAACCTTCCTTCAAATTGCCCAAAGCAATTGACTTGCTTCACATTCGATGAACACAGAAGTGACGTCATAGGAATACAAGTCGATTTAATGAAATGACTGTGAAGTTTACTTTATCCATGATAATACTCCTTTTTTTCGGCGTTTCAGGCAGTTAATGCAATACGTCGTATGTTATCCATTAAGGGAGGGTTACTTTCCTTGGTAAATTAATTTACGGGCATTATATATTGCAACCTTTAGCTGACCTAGCCTCTATTATCAACGGGATCACAAGTCGCAGTGTTAATAATAACTTGCAAGTCAATGCATTATTTTCCGTGAACCTCACCGTTATGCTAAGATAAATGGCATAACATCAAATATGTTTCAAATGTACATAAGAAATTTCGTGTTTAAATGTTTAAATAGAAGTACGTCTACCTTTCAAGTCTTGACCTTCTTTCCTTCCATAACAAAAGCACAATGAATGTTATCCGCAAGTAATAATCCTATATACAACATGCTCTCGCCACAGGCAGGTCTCATGACGATTTGATGTTTTCGATGATGCACGGTTCTTCAAAGAAATACTGTGTTATCATTTAGTGCTAACAACTCAAAATATCCAAGTCAGCTGTATGTAATACACACATCAATAGTCAATAACAAAACCACTATTGTATATCTTTCGGTAATTTTTTTGTCTTTTTCAATCTGGAAACAAGATTACTCGCCTTCATTCCAGTGTATTATTTTTGCTTAGAGAAAATATCTTTTTCAGTGAATGCTCATAATTTACCCATATTGCGCGTTGTGTCACTGCATACAACGTAGCAATATACACAAGCGGTGTTTTAGACTTTAAACAAATATAATAATGTAGTTATCTGGCTTGTGATAAGTATTTCCTGTTGCACCACACGTACAAGAATTCCCTTGTGTTATCGTCAGATTGGTAGATTGAATTACTTGTCCATAATCACTGATTTTGTTAAAATCCCGAAGAGCAGCAGGAGACATTCATGTCTCGCAGGTGTGCTAAGATAATAACTGAGCAGATAACAAGATCAATTCCTTTTGAAATGCATTATTCTATAGCTGTACTGAAACAGGAAACAGTGCGGCATGGCCTTGTTGTTACCTTACGGTGTATTGTCAGCGGTATATTCCGATTCAACAATTCGCTACATCATACTCAACATGACACTTTAACTTGTTTTTGTTGTTTTGGGATCTGTGTTTGTCACAAGATGGTCTAGTCACACACACACACACACACACACACACACACACACACACACACACACACACACACACAACTAAAGGATAGAACGGAGTATTGTATAAAAGACGACAGAGAACAACATATCAATTGAGAATATTTGCCCAAAAATAATTGTACATGAAATGAAACAGAACTTAAGTCACTGATGTACTCGACGTCAGGTTTGTACAAAATACGGAAGCAAAGCTTATGTCGTAGACGCTAAATGTGGAGCTCAAATGACTTTCAGTCAGTCCGTATGGTATTGTATACAATTATCTGCAAGACGAGTCCGTAATCCAATTAATAACTGACAAATTAGTGTCCCGTTAAGAAGGTTGAGTTCCTTTTTGAATGCAATACCCGTCCAGCGTCCAGGTGGCAGCACACATTAGCCAGCCAGCAAGCCAATAGCAAGCAACAAGTTGTATCGACCAGGTTCACCCTTCAAGCCGTGATGTTAGGAGAAGCATGTGACCACTGGTTTAGAGAGTATTTATAGGTACGACGATTGGGTATACACAAACCCCAACAGATGTTTAGCTGTCGACATGTAAATTAGCCAACATGTAAATTAGCACTCTGTCATCACTACAAGATACCAATCATCAAACTTGAGAATCTATTATTCAAAACCATCACAGGTGTGCTTTTCTTGCGTCGTCACTGTCTTCATTTCAGCGATTCATTTTGTGAGTTTTTACACTTTGGCAGAAACGAAGAATTTGGAATACCCCCATTTTACTATTGTATGTGCACAAATTAGTTTTTTGCAAGTTTTCGAATGTTGATTTCATATATAAAAGTCTATGTTATGAATATCACATTGAATTTTGAAAATCATTTGTCAATGTGACATGGAAAAAGGAAAACGATGCTTGTCATGTTCAGCAACGACCACTAAGGATATGTTTCTTGTCAACAAATATGGCCACTCAATGACTTAAATTGGAGAAAGAAAGCGAACACTTATTTTTCTCTAGCACGATTTTTATTGGTATGAAGAGGTAATGGTTAATGAATAGGAATTCTGGGGCTGTTCAGGGACTGTATATTATTTAGTAGCATATTACAGATTTAGAAACGGTCATATTATAATTAGAAAACTGACGACGCAGATTGTTTTTTTTTTTCACGATTTTATAGCATTATCGCTTATTACATATTATTTGATAAATTTAGCATTGCAAATTTCACCATCTTTATTACATATAAGTTGATAAATATAGCATTGCCAATTCCACCATCTGTAATCGTCTTATTTACAGTGATGACGTAATAACCCAATAGACATGTATGTCATATTTCTATTTTAAGGATTAATTTCAAACCTAGACCAACAAATCAAAAATCCAGAGATGTTTGAACTGTTGTGAAGTCTAGACACACGAAGGGAATTTACATGCCACATTGATTTATCGAAAGTTGTTGAAATATCAAACCATACTCGTGGGGGACATCATATAAAAACTTTGCCTACAAAGCTCATAGAGAAGGTCACAAAAGCCATGGGTTAGACTGTAGTCTCATGGAGTTTTCTGATAACAACACAGAGAATTGTCAATGGTTGATATTAGTTACTATGGTAACGTGACAGACCTGCCATTTTCAGCTATTTCATATACATACATGCATCACATCATGTTCAGTATACAACAGTTCATGCAATCCAGGGTTCATTAAATAATATTCAAGATACACTAGTCACAACCATTCTGCAATCCTGCCAATTCACGTATCCTAGAGATTCCTTAAGACACTTGAAGAAAATGAAAGCCGACAGATTCAGTTGTAATCAAAATTGTACTTTCCTGAAACTAGTCTGTGATTATTTAGGGTGTACTTGAATTCTTCGCTTTCTTAATCTATCTAGGTTACATTGGTGTTTCCTAATAAACAAATTACAAAATGTCATATATTTACAAGTTCTTCTACTTCAATTTTTAGTCTGACTAGTTAGGTAAATGATTGATGCTCATGCGAATGTTTTGTCAAGATGTTTGAGCGTTTTCAATGACCGACAACTGTTGAAACGATTACTTCTAACCTAAACGCCTGATATTGTGAAAGCGCATTTGTTAATCAGGGACTAACAGTCATTTTAAAGACTTACTTCAATTCGATGTGACACTTGCCCACTTGTTTAAACTCAAACTACTTTGCGATTTTACGTAAGAAATAGGCAGACGTTCACAAGCCCTATTGGGCTTCAATGTAGCAAACAAACACGGAAGTTCATCCCAACCTAGATCTGCCACCACTACGACATTGTTGTCGCCAAACTATTTCAGAATAGACAATTATGTGTTACTTATTGTCTTCAAAGATATTTATAGAAATGTGCACATTGCTGGAAAATCAGTTCTAAAACACGTTTCAGCGAAAATAATTTCCCTAGGCTAATAGATGAAAACAGAAAACTAAAGGTGGCAAAACTACTTCAAAGAACTGGTACTCTATATATGAGAGTCTACTAGTATATAATTACATAAGAAAGAAGAACTTTCTTATCTTTATCCCTAGAGGGTTTTCTTCCTATAGAGAATGCTCCTTCAGCCCTATCTTAGTACCCTGAGGGGATTATGCTAAACACCAGGTGTTAGACTTTAGAGGGTTTTTTCGTCCCTTTAGAATTTATCTTTAACAAGATTATTTACGTGGTCATAACATTGACGTTGACTAGAATATCCTGAATGAACGTTTTAATAATCACTAGCTTAGTTAATGGAGATGTCGGTTCATATGTGAATATAAATGCAAATTAAATGTTAATAATGCTAGTCAGTCATACATTTTGTACAATCGGGCACTGACATTCTTGATTAAATTGAGTGATTCAAAGCCAAGTATATGATATCATATTACCTGTATAAGAAAAATGCCGTCGTCACCAATTCTCCTCGCAACACTGTTTTCTCCTGCCTTTATCATTTTTTCATTCTTTTCTCGTTGTTGCGACGATATTGAAGTCCATATTGTACTCTAATGTCGCCTGTAATCAATTTATAACATAGCAGGGTAAGCGGAAATCAAACTAATCTGATGTGGCAAGGTTTCAAAATGACGAGTAAATCACAGCTGCTATAAGCTATTTCCCCTAAAACTTCAAACGGCCTTACTTTTGTCAGCTCAACGGCAGACGTGATTCCGTCTGATTTATCAATTCATCACTTAACAAACATGGGTAAGATCCTAATTCCGGAACAGTATTGGTTGTCACGTCGCCAGTAGTGGCATCAATGTAATGTCTGAAATTGCAGCAACTTCGTTTATACATTGAAATGAAAAGTTGATGAAAGGTCTAAACTGACCACGATACAGGGATGTAGTATTTCCTGATCAAATAGCTTCATTGATTGCTCTAGTGTGTGTGTGTGTGTGTGTGTGTGTGTGTGTGTGTGTGTGTGTGTGTGTGTGTGTGTGTGTGTGTGTGTGTGTGTGTGTTAGCACTTCAAATCAGCCCTGCCCATAAACTCAGATAAGCATCATCATAATATTATCGGTTAATTTAATAAGCTCAATCACATTTCCTGGTCTAGTACGAAACCAATTTCGAATACATAATGTTGATATAGCAACGGGTCTTATCTGACAAATTGTATTCAATGTTTTGGACTACAAATGAATATATTAAAGTCTCTATTAAAGCTACACATTTTCATTGTCATATGAACTAGAAATGACTTAATAGTTTCAATGTTAAATATGTTGCATTCATCTTGCTCCTCAAATACTCATCTTACTAAACTATAGATTTCTTCTTCATAACAATTTATCGAGTAAAGCCTGGATAAGAAACTAGACATATCAAACACTGTGCAACAAAAGCACCAGGCGTTAATATTGACACAAGCAAAATCTAAAAGGATTTTTAAAAGGTCAGGTCGTACTTTTAGAATCAGAGATCTTAGAAACACGCCCCTGGAACACAGCCAATGTTGTTAATATTGCCTTTATGTCTTAAGCTTATCCGGTATTCTGTGCACGTTTAGTAGTTTTCCTGGCTTAACAGACTTTTACCCTTTTGCTAGGTTAACGATACGGCAAATGACCTTTTAATGTAAGTTACTTGTGCACGTTCTTAAGTTAAGATCATTTGATACAAATACTTTAATAGTGAAGATGACACTGTCTACAAGTTAATCTTTGCACAGTCTTGTATCGATTCAAGACGAATTTAAATTTGAGATTGTCTTCACTGTATTGACATAAGCAATATATAGAGAATATTGGCATGTACTTGTGTTGAGCACTTGCATCAATAGCAGAACATAACGACCATAACATATTTGAGGATTTCTTATTATTTCGGAAAATAACCTCTTCTTTTAGGTGATACAGTCAGTAATCGAGGTTCCATCGTAAAATGAAGTCATTGCACAAAATACACAAAACATGATACGCACTAAAACTGTCTAAGAGGAAAGCAGTGTTGGCACTGATTATGCACAAAGGTGCCTGGTAACCTAAACTGTAGCATTTTGTAAACAAATATGACTCAAGTAATCATATCAATGTCATAACTGCTTGGGTTCTTAAATCATATTTAAACTTCTGGTGAGGGCTCCTGTAGTACTGTAACTATTTACAAGGAAAACGAAAGGTTATTTCCTCATATCATGTAACAATAAACAGGATGTCGATTTTACCGGAGGGTAACCTTTTTTTCAATTCAATAACCACAGTGGAATTATGACGTATGTCGATACGGCGATTATAGATGTAAGCTGTTCAGGATTCTGGGAATGTACTATGGCACTAATACCTTCCAAATCCACCTTTTAAGCCATATGTTAAACACCAGAGGAGAGATTATAGTAAAAAAAAGATTAAAAGAACAGACCTAAAGAAGGTCACAAGATGTTTATGTACTAGCTTGGTGAAGATTAATTGCCCCCTGTTCTGTTCAAACTCGCTGAAACCAAGTTTGCCTACAATGATTGCCGTTGAGAGGTGTGACATGTCTTCCAGTGTAATGAGCAAAGGAGACCAGCTTGATTATAAGCATCGGTAAGAGTAGCAAGTTGGATAAAAAGTAGTGTAACACCTAAATATTTCATCTACATTAAGCTGTAAATTCCTGTTTAGTACAAGCATAACAATCGAGACAGCCTTCTAAGTATTTGACAGAGCATTGTCCACTGCAACCTACTTACTATAACAACGAAGATGGAACTATATTTAAATAATAAGATCTCATAGAAGAGGTTGAGAGGTGTTCAGCTGAATGTATTTTTAATGTAAAACAGGCTAACGAGGTTTTCCATTTTGATGACCATTTCGTTAACCTCAGTACAAATTGTGGGTGTATGTTTTCTTCCCACATGCATCTTTACCGTGGTAAAAAATATACAGAGCAGCAAATCTCTTCCCACTCATCCCCGACCCATTGGCCCCTCTTAAGCTCTGCCATGGATGTGTTACCTGCTTGACGTCATGACTTTAAAATCAAAGCAGATCAAGTTTCACGTAAAGCTTTGAGCTCATAGCTTTAATTTGACTTTCTATCATGTTTACTGCCTTCATAAAATCGGTTTACAAATGCAAACTTTAATATCTTCCTTTCGATGAACGTCATGTGATGTTTTCTTTTATAGGAAAATCCTTCTATGTCATGGAAAAGATTACATAAAGTATTGGCATATACTTGATTTCCTGTAATTTGAAATATACGCAGTATGTTCCTGTAATCAAGAATGGCAATAGAAATGAAATAAGTGTCTTTCCTTGCCAAATTTACTGACACACGGTCAAATAAAAGATAAATTTAATGCAACTTCACTATAATTTCCGTAAAATAGGGATGCGAATGCTTTTACTGTTATCATTCTAACCAATTTTATGATCCACATTATTCTCGCGAAGGATATTACGGAGGCGAATTTTGAAATAATTCAGTGGGTCTCAATCAATAGTCTGACATTTTCTAAAGATATATTTTATGATAGCATCTTAGATTATACATAATTTGATGTAATTCAATTTACTGTAACTTAATTGGGCTGTATGCAATTACGCTTAATCTTATATTCTTGTAGACCTTAACAATTTGGGTAATAAGACTTGATCATAGAATCGTATTATAACTAAAATAAATACAGGATAAATGTCGATACCTTTTGGACACAATGGCCACTATCTACTCAATGGCCACTAACTACTGTGTATAAAAAGACTTGATATCACTAGCATTTAACCATACATTTATTTTCACGAAGACATTTAATAATACATATCTGAAAGGCCTACTACATGTAGATCTTAATTTCACTAGCTGCAACTGGGATATTTTCTTCATCAAATGATCAATTATATATATTCACTAAAATTGGTCAGTTACTTATAGAAGATATTGAATCTGTTAATTAATGGTCAATATTATCAGTACGTGGTATAGTGGCAAGTTTAGATTTTGAACAAAAGCTCGGTTTTGAAATTTGTCCCCATGTTAAGACTGCACTAGTTCTATATACTTAGAGTGGAGTATCAATGTTAGATCAGAAAATATATTCACTGAAAATCGTACAAATACCAGTAATCAAACATTGTATATGTTAATGAGTGGTCGATATTATCCATAAGCAGTAGAGAAACAGGTTGAAATTGTGATCGCCGCTGAGGGCGCTGATTTTGGATGCGCAGCGAAAATCAATATGATTTGATTTAAGATGGATCGTGTATACAGCTGCAAAGAAAATAAGTTTACCCACAGGTGATTCAAGACTATTCATTGTGTACGATATTTCGAGTTATACGTTATTGGACCTAACACAACATTTTTTTTCAGTTCCAGTCGTAGGCTAATGCAGCGTTAAGTGTTTAGCTTTTCTCTTTATTTATGTATTCAATTTTAATTCATTCTTTAACTGATAGATTGAGAGGTTCATTACTGCATATATATATATATATATATATATATATATATATATATATATATATATATATATATATATATATATATATATATATATATATATGCTCAAAGAGCTTTTACAGTTATTACACCCCTGGCGTAGCAGCACAACGGCCATTTCCCCAGGGAGTATACAACCCATTGCAGCCACTTTAAGCGCATGGGATTAAAGCATTCACATTACCCAATTATCCTACCAGGTCCCCAATTACACAGTTGGGTTGACTGAGGCACAACGGTGGTTCAAATCTTGCCCAATGACTTTAGCTATTCAGAAACAGGGACTCGAACCTGCAGATTCAAAGTCGGTCACTTTAACCATTCGCCCCATCATGTGCATTCACTTCTGCTTTAATTGGTCGGTGGTATAAATAATCACTCCACGTCCTAACATATTCACAACAATAAATTAATTAATAATGCGATAACATCTAATGATTGGCCGTTCATTAATGCATAGAGAATTGGTTATAGCTTATTACATGTAAAGTATGCGCGAGGTCAAAGGTGAGCATCTCGAAGAGTACATTTGAAACTGTATAATTATTAATCGAATGCAGCCTAAAAGGATCATTTAGTACAATTACCTTGTTTTCAGTAACGCATACGAGCAATGGTCGGGCAGTTTTAAAATGTAGAATAAAATCCCATTGTAAATGATTCGTCTTATTATGCTAAAATTGAACACAAGCTATTACGAGAAGTATATGTACTTTATTTCCCTGTTGCAGCTTTATCAGAATGAGCAACCGAACACAGTTTTTGAACACCCATATCGCTGCTAGGAGACAAAACATTCTAGGAGAGTGTCAAGATTATCATAGAGATTACGTTGAATATATTTCACATCAAAATTATCAATCGCAGTTTACAACTTGAAATACGTCTGCTGTTAAAATAATTTAGTTTTAAATGGAAGATATCTTCTTTTTTTGAATCGGTTAAATTTCGTCTCTATGAAACTTAATACATTTAATGCTGCGTTGATGTGATGTACAGATGTCAGACACAATTGCTATATTTTAGTATGTGTTCGCTTTCATAGAACTTACGATATTGCCTGGAACATAAAAGGGTAATATGTCTAATTATTAACTTGGGAAGGGAATATACAGTCAGTATGTTTTATCTTCTGGAACTTTAAAAACATTGAACCTTCTCTTCTGCAGTACAAAGTTAAAGTCCTACCTGTTTTTGGTTTTAGGGGGAAACATGTGTGACGTAACTTATTTCGACCCATAAAGTAACTTATTTGTGATTTACACTTAATAACGGGTTTTGGAGGGGGAAAGTCTCCAGATATTCTCGAAATCTCAATTTAGCATTAGTTTTACATACTCGCAAGTTTAACTGTCTCCACACGTGGATAAAAAGTATTTCTGATCTGTAAAACGGAATGTTTGATTTCAGTGTTCATCAATATTCAATGAAATGTGCCTACAGAGAACAACTCTACGAGAAAAAAGATTTGATCACATTATCTACTGTGAACAAAGTCACGAATGATGTTTTAAAATGCAAATGTCGACAGTAAGGATGACGTTGGTATTGAAAAATAATGCCACAGGAAGATATTAATCAGTAAGTGGCATGTACATGCACGGAATTATGCATAAATGGTTTCGCTATAATTACATAATACCTGGCATAATTCCCCTGTCGCCATGGTTTGCATGAAAATAAGTATGTATAATACGAGGAAATGTAGCAAAAGCTTCCGTAGATTGCTACAAATTGAGGGTATTAATCAAAATGAGTACAAATGCTTTCATAGAAACCCTACTCTGCTGTCCTTGAAGTACACAAATTGATCATCCATGCCAACCAATCAACAGTCTATATTGTACTATCTATAATCACTAGAGATGTCTATGTTCTACGATATATTACAGTCCAATCCTAGGGGCATTCTGACTACTGAGCATGTAATATATGTAATACATCATATTCTCACGATTTTCGTTTCGCTTTCATACGATGAAAAGTATCTTTTGAAGAGTAAAACTTAAATATCATTTCTTAGAGTAACACAGAAAAGCTCAGCTGAAGATCAGAAGTTATAATCATTGGTTTCATGTTTATATCTATATCTATTTCATTTCTATCATACTAAACTAAGATGTTATGAGCACGTCCTTCAATAGGGAACTTGCAATCCAGACTGAGCATGCTCAGGCGCAAAGGACTATGGGATTATCTGTGGTTATCGTAATACCTAATCTGGAGCTACTGATAAAATTAACCTCCCACAATTGTCAGGGTAATTATGAATTGATCATTTATGGTTACAAACTATGTATCAACATTGTTTACAATACTAATTGATTAGTATTTATTATCACATTCCCCATGCTGCAACATTCAACATGGCGGGTTTGCAAGTTCCCTATTCTCCGCAACTCTAATTGTTATTTCTACAATCCTAACAAATCTAAAACTGATATGTCCTAAAAGTAAAGGTTATTGTCTGCATAATATTTTCAGAGTAAATGTTTGTTCTCCAATGTGTACATACTTGGAAATGCAGATCGCCTTCTTGACTCCGTATAGACTGTAATGGTAAAGCAAACAAAACATTTCTCTGAACGCCATAGTCAACCTTGGATGAAATGCCATTTGTATTGCTCTGTTAAGCACCGTTGTTTCGAATAACACTGAGAAACAGAGAAAAACAATAATCAGCCATGGTGATATGCTTCCAACACTAAATAAATTGTCATGCCAGAGCTGTAATGAACCACACTTCCTTTTTAACGATACCTGACATACATATTTAATGTTGCGACACAGTTTCTCAACATGACTCGCTGTACTTAGACAAGTTTATAGATTTGATTCTTCACTCATCGCATCGATTAGCAACGTCGCCAACCAGTGCAAAATCACCTTCCAGTCCCCTAATTATAATAGTAGGTGGATGTTTCTGATGATGAATTCTTACTTTATGGTACCCAATAGCAGAACGGAAGAAATTGACTTAAATAGTAATTCTCCTTATCAGTGGATGAATAGGTATATAACGCATCCTCCGGAGACATTATCCGTTAGCTGTATTGCATCATTCTTTATAGGTTAACTGCTTGTTATATGCAGCTCTGATGAGGTCTACGAGTTTAAAATAGACACAATCTGTGTATTATCTTGCATCACCTTTGGCCTGGACAGCAGATCAACAACGTCAAGGATTAGGTTAAGGTCGAGAGACAACGTGTAAAGGTAGGATTCATCTACAAATGTCAAGACACTTTCATAAAATATATGTTATAACCAACAGTCGTCTTTGAAAGCAATTACAAAGTAGTAGGGTTATGACGTCGTGTATATGAACAACATAAAATCTCTTCTTTATGACGTCATTCAATGAAGAGAAATAATTGTCTTTGAAACTCTACGATCATCATGACATGACCTGGAGAAATGGAAGATTTGGTAAGAGGCTACCATGTACAATTATCATGAAAAGTATATTCTTGTGTCAAATCAAAGAGACATTTATACATAATCGGTTTCTTCCGTAATGAGCTTAAGGTAAGAGAAAAGGTAATGAAGGGAAAGTAATGGGAATGATATTGTATGCAAGACGAGTCGTAATATGAGAGTGAATATAATCAATGTACAAGCGCAGTACACAATATGGGATTGATCCATTTATCTCTATTACAAAATCATTATCTACTTCATAGAGCTTCCTTGGACGAGATAGTCTTACTGCAATACATTGAGTCACGGATCTTCTTTCTTGTCTTAATCACAACTGAAAGGAATTGTCATATTAAATAGCCACGAAAGATGATCATGCCTACTTAAATTCCGTTCATCGAAACTGATCAAGCAGATTATGTGCTATTAATGCATCAACTGCATTCTAATCGTCAAGATATGGGAACGGTGTCATTAAGGGGCGCGTTCCGGAACCGAACGCTCGGCGGACGTTTCAAAACATTTTGTTCTTTGAACACAAGTGTCACAGTTTCTCGCAGGCGACCTATGACGATGGAAGGCGGGAGTGGGGTTATTAGCCATAAACTAAGATCGTGAAATCTTACTTAAGTAACGAACTTAAGTTTTTTGTAGGGTTACGTAGTGCACCTCAGTTTTATTTCAGCAAAACAATCATGGAATTAACCATTTACAATTGGCCATGGTAATTAGAAATACAAAAACTCGTCGACAAAATCGTACGATCTATTATTTGACCAACATTGAATAGGGCAGCATCACTTGTGGTCAGCGTCCGCTGAACATGCCACCATCCCTTCATCGTGTGCATATATGCAATACCATTCCAAGTGGTCTAGAAATAGTGGTCTTGGCCAAACAATGATAAAACAGTTTGCTTCCTGCATGATCTGCTAATTTGTTATTCTCTTTACTTTAACTATAACTAATACAGGGTCTGAATGCTTTCTATTTCACTTCCATAAATTGGTAAAATGCGAAGGCAATATGTCAAAATTACAGGAGAAATTTGACGATTTACCTCTTTACTTTTCAATTGGTACAATCAAAATATTCATGATTTGCCTAAGGGTTGTAGAGACTTTACAGATTATATCTCAGTAACAATTTAGGATTATGTTCTCTACTACTTATCTGTACCGTAGTTGAAACCTACAACGTTGATGTATAGAATTTCGCATGATTTTAGTGGCCCCGAATGATGCGCAAAACCATTACCTTGTGTTAGCAAGGGAAACCCGAGCACCCGCCTGAGCGAAGGAATCATATGTCCAAAACGCTAACTGCACTTAGGAACATTCGTTAATTGAATCGGGATGACAAGGTCATCTTTATCTGTGCCACACAACCTCAAAATAGATCAGCTCTTCTAATCAGTCGATAAATGTTGGGATACATAAAATGTATTTTTGATATTTTAAAATGAATCATGCTGAGTTTTGCAACCTATACATCTGTTAAAAATTGCTTTGCTTATTCTTAGACACAGTTACGCTAATGTAGTCCCTGTATAAATATTAATTCCCATAGAATGTAATTGCAATAGTTCTATGATATTGCATTTCTTTTGAAAATTGCTATTTTATCCCTCTACGACTTTGACATATCACTTTAAGACAATTTATAGGCTGTTAAGCAATGGTTGCGGTATACTGTGATTAAGTGATGAGTATTGTATACTGACTGTGTACATTAAATTTTACTTTTAATGTAAGCATGAAATGCATTGTAAGCCCACTTATTTCAAAATCAGATTTTGTGGTTGGGATACATTGCATGTTTAATGTTATGAAGAGATCTGTTCCATGAGGATGACAAGATAGACAGAAACAACGTAATATTAATTGATACGTACAATCAGTCATTATATGTCAGTACGGTTAATATTAACGCACGGGTGGAGATGCGCAAATGTCAAACTGAAAGCCAAGTTGAAAGTCAACACATTTCCAAATGATTGTTTCTCAATAGTGAATAAAATTGATACCACTAACCTATCCAGATTCCTTAAGATCTCGCTGTGTTCAATGTTGTAATTATGTTTGTTTTAGTCACTGTCTGACAACAAACTTTAATAAACTACTCATGTCGATTTGAATTTATGCTGCCTATTTACCCATTTGTCATATTCTTTGGGGTTTTAGAATGACCATTTCATACATTACTCAAGTGTGTCCAGCGAATTTTCAATCACCTTTTGTTTTGAGAGAGAAGTGACATATAAATCATGTACATGCACGCACGTAGGTCAAAGCAGTCATATCATATGTCTATATAGTTGAAAAATGAGAGGAGAAGAAGAGTTTGCTTGAAATTCTGTGCCGACAGCAATCTATAGAAATTTCATAGAACGTACGATATTTTAATGCATGAACTATTCGCACTTCACTTGAAAGACATTTGAGAGGATGACTGGGTAAATAGTTAGCACATAATCAATATAGGAGTACAACTGCTGTATTCTCCACTTGAATTTGTTTTCAAAGTTTACAAGCCAACAACTTCACAGAAAAATCGTTAACCTTACAGAAGATAATGTTATGGCTAACAGGAATCTTTTGGGTGGGGGTTATCTTCAAATAACTCTCAATTTACATATATCAATTATATAATCATTGCTTTATTATTATTTGTAGACAGAAAGATAATACACTTCATCTTCAAATACTAACTACTAGAATACCTTTCAGCGCCTAAAAGAAGTGAGGCTTGTCTTCTCAGGGACATGCAACGAATCTTAAGCAGACGTGAACTCATCACCGAATCTTATTTAGTATAGGCTTTCAAACTGAATTACAAGACATGTGTGAATTAATTTACCCGTCCAAAAATGATCAATGTCGTAATTTATCTTTTCGTCACATTGATTCATCCTGTTGCCGAGTCCATTAAACAAGTTTCCCCTGAAGGTACTATAACTCATATAGGTGAACAACACTTAACACTGACTAAAATGTACGATGTCAACAGTTTGTTGACACATATTGAATAATGTTGTCCCAAGGGATTGTACAGTCGTGCAATTTATTTCCCACAAGGACATTGTGACCCGATGTTGTATAAGACTGGCATATGTACTACAAATGATGATATCTTCTTTTAGTATACCCATGTCATTGTTTTGCTTGGCTTTGGATAAAGTAATCTAAAGAAAGTTTGAACTCAATTTACATTCGTAAAATTCCGTCAATATAAATATGCATAAATATATTCAATTGATTACATTAACTGTTTAACATTTCTTACCTTATATGCAAATGTATTAGCAATCATAAAGTAAATTTTCAACTTTTAGTTAAATTCACTTGAGCGACTTGTGTCAAAAGAAATACAAATAATCTAATTTTGGGGAATGACATTTCCGAAATTGATAACATTGATTCCCCATCAGGGTTGAACAGATGTATTGTGAAAAACTGAATACAAACGTCTACCTAAGCATCCAATTTCGTGATTAGTTCTCCCATTACTTCATTAGCGCTCCTAGTCAAATCCAATGATGTTGAGGAATGTGTGTGAACGATGCTAAGTAATTATTCAAGATTGTACAAATAACGCTCAAGGTTCTTAGAATATGTCATTTCTCGCCTTGAACAAATGAACCGAGTAAGTTTTTCAACACATATATTTACTGTGGTGTCATTGTATTTCAAACCGTTCATATAATTAAACCGAAATTGAAACCACGCAACCTTCTTAATCCACTTGGCATTAGTTTATCTTGCTTCGAGATTGCTTCAACTATCTACTCAGACTAATTGAATTGGTTCTACATAGCACTCTTTTATACCATCTAATTATAAATATAATCAGTGAACAGAAAGGCCGACGTGAGAGACACATTACATCAATTGCAGATTATATGTCTATTTAACCACTAATGTACAATTTACGTACCAACGAGATTAAAACAAAATAACAGCGACTTGTAAAGTAGCCATGTCAAAGTACATTGACGAAGGTTCAATCCATGTACGTACACTTACTGAGTAAATACATCCGCTATCGAATGATGTGGGAGGAATATCAATGTATGCTTTCAGTAATAACATGTTGCTAAATGTTCTATAATTACTCACTTTTACGTTTTGTAACCATGGCTTGTTAACGTAGATATAGTTGGATGTTGCTAAGGTACATGACAATATCCAAATACCTCTAAATGACTGGTAATGTACACTAGCGTAAATTGATCATCGTTACGTCACAGTTTTCTATGCATAATTACAATATCCGTAATCTGAATGAATGAATGAATGAATGAATTTCCATTATTGTCATTTTCAGTTTACTTAAAAAAATAGAGATACATGTCAAAACCGAAAATGTCCACCGTATAATGAAATGATAGACCGTTACTAAATGTTGAATATAACTGGATCCAAAACTGCCATTTGATTTCAAAGTAATGGTTGCTAGAGCATAAATTGAGAAGCCATAACCGAGGCCATTATTTATTATTTTATGACGAGATTCAAAGTGGTATATGTCGCATCCAAGTACTCTTGCCATATTTCCATTTTCGGGTTTCAAGATAAGATTATTGCCATAATCACAAACTTTAAGGCAGAAATGAGACCATTGTTAACGATGCCTTTGTGACAAATAATACTTAGTCCCTTATAGATGAAACAAGATTCAAAGTCGTAATTATGTCATTTCCACCCATCCACACATAAAGTTAAGTGTACTTTGTGGAATAAAGCTTACATCAAATCCCAAAGCTACGGTTTCTCGTAATGACAGGAGCGATGTCTGGGGTCTTTAAATAATATTTTAACTACTATCCAGGGTATATATAAGTCACTTATCGTTTCCCTGCTAAGTTGAAAGGTACTGCCCAGGGAATAGGAAAGCCACTTGTCATTTCCTCTGATGAGCTGAAAGAGGCGATTAAGTTTAACCAATCATCATTACTCATCACTCAGTTCCAAGTCAAGTCTTGTAATTCAATAATTCAACATTGTTCCCATGAGGTAGCAACATGGCAGTTTTTGTAGAACAAATGTCCAATGTTGCATATCGTGAATTTTATGGGTTGTACAAATTAAATACTGACAAATTCCTAGTCTGTGGCATTAAGTAGGTGATTTTAAGTAATAAATGAAGAATGACACAATGTTTTAATAATTTGCTGATTGTGTTGGTAGCCGATGAGGAATTGTTCCGGGTTATTCTGGAGTCAATTGACATCATTATGTATATCCCCGAACGCGTGGAAAAATGGAACACTCCACACGATTTCTATTCAAACTTAACGGGTTCTATTTGATCATATCACAAATTTCAAACTTCCACATGCTTCAACTACATTTTGTTGCATATTGGATTTCCTATGTATTTAGATTTATAGCAACGATTGTCACCAAATGGTAGTTGATGTCGCCATGGTATTGCCATTCCTGGGATAACACAATTTCACATGGGCTAATCTTTTCATCGCAGCACTCTAGCGTAGATCGCTGATAGTTGCCATAGTATTTGAGTACAAAGAGATGGATAGGGTTTTGTCGGTGCCCCTTTTCATCTTGTGAAGTTCCCAGTATCTAATTAAAGACGTATGTCATTCACATCTGTAAAACATTTACCCTGGGAAATCACCAGAAGTGGAGAAATGACATGACCGCAATGTGTTTGTTGGTTGGAGCTTCACCTCTCCATGTTGCGTTGGAGATTTACAATAGTCATTCAGCTTATTCGGAAATCATCAGACTCATCGCCTCTGCTGTTTACCAATGTAATGTATGTACTGTCCTCTGGGATATCAATAGTGCTATCAAACACCTCTCTCTGCGGCAATGCACCTAAATGTAGGCACGCGTTTTGTTTGGTGTGTTTTTTTTCAGTATAGTGTTTTGTATACTGTTGTGTGTTTGCAACTGTTTCTGACATTACAGAGTCAAGTGAAGTTCAAAGCTATGGAAAATACGACAGCATTTGCAAGATAAAAACATCGTTACCAATGCGAGTAGTAGCGTAAATTTCGGTTGTTACATTATCATTTCTTTAATGCCATGCGTTTCAATATTATAACATATTTCAACAAATAGTACAATCAATTCAATGTAATTTTCGATAGGTGTGATCGAAGAGTATTAAAAACATCTAATACGCGCAGATCTTTGCTCACCTTAGTCGGTCGAAAAACGATTGTTACTTAATTTATCGGGAAAAATCAATCATAATCAACTTTTTATCGACTATCATTAGACGGACGAATCTAAATGAAAACAAATGTGAAGATTGCAACCACATGCAAGGAAATGTACAACATCTGTAACTTTACATCAATTACATAAATGTACAGAGAGCGATATTTCCTGGTAAAGTATCATCAATTATCCATACAACACATACCCTAGGTATAGTCCCGTTTATCACATGTTTCACAAGTTAGTGAGTATACAATCTCTTCTATTTTGCAATATTTTGAATAACCTGCACGTATAGACGTTCATTCTGAAGCAGAAGCACTTGCTTTCTTGCACTCTATTTATCAACCGTCTACTTTATCATACTTCATGACTGTTTTTCATAAGCAAGTAATCTGTAAAAAAAATATATTTATATTACCAATGCGTATGGGAGGAAGCAGTCAAGCAAGATAAACATATAAAGCTTCACATCATTTGAATTGATGGATCATCATTTGTCATAGATGAAAGTGACTTTAACGACCCAGAATGCAAAATTCTTCGAGAACATGATAATGCACTAGAATGTCGTGTCCTTGACAATCCAATAGACAGTATATTACTTTCCGTCTTACACCATGATAATGGCATTCATAAAAAATCAAACCCGAAGATAAGTCCTACTTTACAATTATGACCAAGTAAGGTCATAAAAAGATATGTAAAGTGAAGATATAACAGTATTACATGCATGGCTAAATTGGGATTTTTACGATTCTACTTTTGTCAATCGAACTGTGGTGAAAACCATCAATACAAATTTCAAACTTCACCCTCCCACCATATAAACATTCACATTGCGTATAATTTGAATATTTCGACCCGATGTATGCGCATTCTGATCAGAATGTTATGAGCCAACCACACATCAGGCAGATGACCTTGCGATACCTGTGTGCAAATACCTGTATTGGGACAGTAATTGTATTTTCAAAAAATACACCATTTATATGGTTATCAGGTATTACTTCCCTTGATAGTGTCGGTTTCTGCCATCCTTCATCGTTCACTTCTCCTCTGCCAATCATATATTGTAGCTACTTTGAACACTCCATCTTTCTCCTTCCTCAGTTCATCTCACCTCTCATTTTCAAGATGTACAAATATTTTGACTTAATATCTTGTTTAAATTCTAACGTTCTACAGCTTCTAATTGTTTTTCCTTTTGTATTACAATTTTGCCGTTTGTAACTTGTTTATATGTATTTATTAGTATTTGCACCGCTTGTTTTCTTGTGCTTTGTATATTTAGTATATCTGTTAGTTCTAACTTTACTTTTAAATACTTGGATATGTTAAGTGATAATAACAATGGATTCTGATTTGACTCCAGAGGTTTAATATTGAATATATTCTGACCATGCTTTTAATAAGTAGGAGAACTCAATATATTTGGTACATGAACACATAATTAAGGTAAAACATCATTTTAGAAAAATACTATAATGAGATCAAAATCTTTGGACGTCAATGACCTGGTGACAGGTATAAATATCGACCTCGGCATTCTATTATCAAGAATGATCAAACCCATTCCGGGACCCGTGCATTCAAGTTAATGGCTTTTTTTAATGTTAATGAATACACGAAATGCGACCAGTCAGTTCATTTTTATTTGGAATTTGGTGATTAATTGCTCTCCCCTGAAGACATTCAATTTCCCTCAAAACAAGAGTACTCATTGTTTGAGGTCAATGGCTCGATGACAATGAAATATCAGGTAACTAGAACACATATCAATTCACAACCTAATTTTCTTGTAGCTTCATCATTTGGATCAAATGTTAATAGAGATCACAGTAACAAATTGTGTGAAGATAACATGTAACGCTGTCACAGTGCACGGTATTGATCATATATATATATATATATATATATATATATATATATATATATATATATATATATATATATATATATATATATGTGTGTGTGTGTGTGTGTCTGTGTGTGTCTGTGTGTCTGTGTGTGTGTCTGTGTGTGTGTGTAAATATATATACTATACATTGAATAGATAGATAGATAGATAGACAGACAGACAGACAGACAGACAGACAGACAGACAGGCAGGCAGGCAGGCAGGCAGATAGATAGATAGATAGATAGATAGATAGATAGATAGATAGATAGATAGATAGATAGATAGATAGATAGATAGATATAGATAACTTTTGTGATTTTTTTCTAAAGTATCATAATATTGACTTATTGTACACTGAAAGTGTTGACTCTAAACTGTGTACACGGGGATTGACTATTTAATCCTGGATTGGCGGGTAACCTTTCGTTTGATAGCGTTGAGTGGGATCTCTGCAGCTGTCTTTATTAGAATAAGGGATTAATGGAGGCGGCTTTTACTTCATCGCAAATATTCAAACATTATACTTCAACATCGGATACAACTGATAGATATACAAAGAGGGCCACAACAAGGAATATGGTAAATATGGTGTCATCACACAGGATTTCCCATACGCCAATATGACATCGTCAATATGATAACAAATCTAAACTTGATGGGATGTGAGATTTTAGAAATCCTTATAGGGTAGTAACAACTGAGTGAACTAATTAAAAGTACTATTACCAAGTCTTGTACCAGTGCATAACATATGACGTTTAAAGAAACGTTAAAAAGGATGTAGTGGAATAATAATCACTGAACTTTACTGATACTGTGTGACTGTTGTAGACGCAAGAGTTAAACTTGTCATTGTAAAGTCTTCGGATTTAAAGGCTGGTAATAAGATATGAGTAATCTTGAGGTATAATCATTATTAATTTCAGTAGTAAATGGCCTAAAAATAATCTAGCAAATGGCTGAAATTCATCCAAGAGCAATGAAGCTTGTTCTTCCCTGTTTCCATAAGATGAGTTCAAAAAGTAGAAAGAAAAACGTGATTGCAATATTTAAGCGTATTTCTTGAGACTTATTATCTCCGTAATCTATGGAATATTAAAATAAGTACTCATGATTACGAGTCTTGGATAACTAACATTCATATTAATGGCATGGCTGTCAGCTACGTTCTTGAATTCATAAGTCAGTCAAGTTCAATTCGTTCAATGTCGATCACTTGCTCTCTTGTCGATCTTTCAATGGCGGTCTATCAAATGTTTCCAAAACTATAAATTCTTTATGCACAGTAACCAACATTGATGCAATTGGCTAGGTAAAGACGTCGCACACAGTTGATATGATTTATGCCTTTTAGACTGAAATCGATTCTCTACTATCCCGGTCTTCAGAAATGTGACACTTTCAATTTATGTTGTACTGAAAACATCTAATGGCGATTTCTTTATGAAATGTATCGTAATAATATTTTATTATTTGTTTTAATGTCTGGCCGTGGGTGTTAGCAGCTGAGATTGAACACACCGGCCTCTCAACACCCTTTATATAGTTACACCTGTTAGCATACATTGACAAATCACGAATAAGCATCGATGGCAACTGCATTTGACAAATTTATTCGCATACAGATAGCAGTTATCTGCTAATCTTTGAAAACGCAGATAATTACCCAATCTTCAACCGATAAGCTTATAATTAGGTAGCTCGTATATTCCGGTTGTTGGTGTAATTTGTGGAATTGGTTGCTCGGTCGTTCGGGTCGGTTGATTGCTTGCGTGCTTGTTTGCTTGCTTTCTTGATATAAATTATGGAATTGGTTGTTCCGTTGCGAGGTGTTCTGAGTTCGTTAACTTTTGGATTTATATATAATGAACTCTTAGTTTACGTAGTGAAAACATACAAAAATACTGTACTACATATTTCCATACAAGTAATCATCTGCAGTCTAATCATACCGATGAGTATCGCGGCCTTGTATAAGTGAGCGAAAGACAAACAGAATAGTGTTCAGATGCAAGGATTCGATACATCGGCGCCACTATGTCAGTGTGTATAATGATTCAATCATTTCTGACAAGATTATGAGTTGTTAAGGTAACGAAAATATCCGCTCTCCATTTATCTTCAGTAATGTATCTTGACTACAATTACGAAATCCCAATTTTCTCCACTTTGAACACATTTTCAACACCTCGAAAGCATTCTTTGTAAAAAAAAATGAATTATGAATATTTGCTTCCTTGTGGTGCATGGACATTGTTAGGTTAATTGTAGCATGGTGGAACACGGGTAAATGGTTTTAATTCCATTGCTGTGATGTTATCACGGATTGTACCATTTCTCGGCATTCTATTCGTTCCCTTTGATATGCAATTATTTAAGCAACATGGATATATAGCAATATCTATTATAATGTTAGAAAGTACCAAATACAAACAAAAACTTCAGCTACGGGTTTATAATCAACGATAGCTCATTGTTGACGTATATTAAAAGATTAAGAGGGGTAATTTTACTTCATAATCATATCATGGCTGTCAATTGATTACACAACTTATTGAATTGTTTCCTCAGGGGGAGCAATGCTGGACATAAACTATACAGAACGAAATAAGTTGCATTGAAGATATTCCCCCTGTGTGCCTTCTAGACAAAGTACATTACACTCGACTGAACTCCAAGACTGTGTTCCCCTGACTGCGACGATTTGTGCGTTAGATAAGTATTTCTAACGTTCGTGAGATTGACTGTCTTGTTTCTAAATAACCTGAATGTAAGAAGTGTTAAGGTCATCCGCCCAAAATGAACCTGGAGGAAATTCGCACCAGACATACACGGAGACAATAACATTACTCTTGATGTGTTAAATGGCCAAACTGAGACCCGAGAGATTACAATTCATTTCAAAGTCTCCAACGAGACGGGTTATATAAGTGAATATAAACTAACATGTACGAATAAATCGTGGGAGCCCAATTAAGGTATAACGTGGCTAATAATGATGACCTCCAGAGAAAACATTGCAACGAAAACAGTTAGCTCGATTCTGCAATAAACTTTTGCAGGCTGTTGAATAAGGTTGTATTCTTTGTTGTCATTCCTCAAAAATGTGATTATGCAAACATTATAGCTACGAAAACTCATATTTTTAGAACTTGTGTAACTTTACAAATCAATTGTTATTCAGAAAATATGTTGACAAAAGGAAAATTTGGCTTCATAAGAGAGAAACTGTACCTGAACGTTGGCATTGTGTCTTCAATCTCGTAGGAAATTGCTGGATGCAGTCTTTTTATATAAATGCTTAAATGGCACTTTTAACTTAATGTATATTGTTGCCAATGTCCCGTTTCATGTGCCATCCAGGAATCTCCGTTCCCACTACACATTTGAAATGGCACGTTTTAATTCTACTCAAAGGAAAAACTCATTTTTACCTAGGACCTTCAATTTTATCAACACCTTGCAAACACTGACACATTTTCAAGTCTCAGTACTTTTAGAAAAGATGTCCTAAATGAAATAGTTGATGTGTGAACTTAACGCAATTTCGGTAATTTTTATCTTCTTTTAATTTATTTCATTTCTATTTTTACTATTTTTGTAAATATTGTATGTATTTTAGTCTTTCCAATTTCAGATCTCATTTTGCCATATTTTGAAGATTTTATCATGAAACCCTCAATCCCTTTATAATAGCAAAACCCTAATCATTGCTAACAATCAAAGCAGCGTATATGAAAGTAGTTTAATTCGGCTATTGTACTAAAGCTTTAAAAATGTCGGGTAATAAGGGAAATCAAGCATAACACAGAAAACATCATTTCAAACCAGAGTTAAAGGCAACTACATTTTTTTTTTGCTTTTACTCGGTAGCAAAGGTTACTTTAATCATGAACATCCTCGGGCAACATACACATTTCGCTCCGGTGACGAATTTCCAGCCAAGCATATCCCAAACAACTGGATAGACTGTTCATCTGCTGTTACATAGATAGCTACATATTGACATCAACTTAATTAAGGGGTTTCAATTCGCACAGACAGCCCACTGCGCTTATGAAAAATATTATTGGTCCCGATTTTACAAAAATCTAGATCGAGATCGTGACGGACATCAATACCAGACTTAGAAAAAATTAAAAGCTTTGATCTTACAAAGGTCAACTGGACGATGGTTTTCATAATGGGCCTTCTAGCCTACTCAGGGTGTGCAAACTTTCTGCAATATCAATTGTAATATAAACCCAAACCAAATATCTTTTATCGACCTTCATGGTTACGAAACATTATTGTTTTAGAATTGCGAAAATTGCAGTGCAGTGGTAATTATCATTGATACAAAACAGGTCATTTGTGCAACAAATTTTATTACAGAGTAAATTAAAACTAGATTTAAGAAAAACAATAACTGATAACCGAATAATGTTAATATTTTAACCACCAATCCACATAAAATACACTAGTCACTGTCAGGCGGACTATACTTCATCCAATGACAGGGAAGATATATAATGGGAAAAAAAACAATAAAACATCGATCATGACTCTAGTTAAAACATATTAGTGTTATTCAATTAAGGTTTCATTTCCTCTGTCAGAGTAAACTAACTATTAACATTAATCAATGTACAGATGTTGATTGAACCTGAAATACAGGGTGACGAAATGGCGTCGTTAAAATCGGTAAAACGATGTGCCGCAGGGGGTCACAACATGATATGAATATTCAAACTAAAATACATGCTGACGATTTATCTTCCGCGTTAATACGCTTCGTAAATTCAATTGTTCTCGATCATCGCAGCAGAATCCGGGTGCCAGAGTTCATTACAACTCACTGTGCATCAGCAGACATTCAGAAAGAAAATGTTGCTATGGTAACTTCCGAGAGGGTAGATCAATTAAATGTTGGCTCCTGCTTGCCGGTATAATATTGGATTACAGGGGAAAAGAGCATCGTAGGATTTCTGTTCATGCCCTGGGGAAGGTTCCCATTTGGTTCAATTTGCTCAGGAGAGATGTACAGGAAGACGTATCGTAATGATCGTGTTCCTTTGAACGTGTGAAGTAATACATTGATTTGTGTCAGTAACATACGCCGACTTGACTAACTTCCGTAATCATCACATTTATTGGAAAGCAAATGTAAAGAATCACGCGAGACTTCCCGAGGTTTCAGTACGTGCGTTCTCTGAAGAAAAGCTGCATGCAATTTTTCGTTCCATTGTTTCGTTAAGTTGATCGAATATCGAATCCTCAACAAAGTACTTTGCTATCTTTATAATTGAACAACCTTCAAGACTGAATTGATGGGTGTGTATGTATTACCGTCAACAGGTAAGTACATGTAGATACTGTCATCCGTCACTCAGTACATTTGATCGTCTTCAGAAACCATCCTTGCATAGAGAGACAACTATACTTATTATAACCTGAAGCTGTGCCTTTTTACAAGCTCAGCATTGAATCGGTTGCAATACCTACTGGCAATACCTTATATGCGGATTAGTTTATGTAGGGCTTCTAATACTGTTATCATTCTGCGACATTCACAATCTCCTTCAAACTCCACAGACTGAACTCTTAGATAACTATAGTCAAGCACGATCCTGGCGTATCTTCCGAAGTGTAGGTTTTCAGACAGTGAATTGCACAGTGACTGAGTAACTATGAAATCGCCCCAAGCCAATGACGCACTTCATTTTCGAAGAATAGAGCAGCAGCTTCAAAGTAATATAATTTAATTTAATAAACTGTATAGTTTACGTTACATATAATATTATTTGTTTTCGGTGGTAATGCTTG
Source organism: Glandiceps talaboti (assembly GCF_964340395.1). Lineage (NCBI taxonomy): Eukaryota > Metazoa > Hemichordata > Enteropneusta > Spengelidae > Glandiceps > Glandiceps talaboti. The sequence continues at coordinate 11,489,697 of NC_135553.1, forward strand.
ACGCCGTTTCATTCATGCATCTGTTATCCTATTAAGAAATAGTTACTTTCTATATACGAACACACGCGTCATTATATTGCAACCTTTAGCTGGCCTAGCCTTGATTATTGGAATTACTCAGTAAACTCAAGTCCCACCGTTAATAATGACTTGCAAGTCAATTTAGTTTTTTCAGTGAACTTCGCCTTTTCTCAAAGGTAAATGGCATTAAGTCGACCATGAGTCATTTTTTGAATGTATTTAAATATTCAACTTTTCAACGTTTGACCTTTTTCCGTCTGTCTATGAGAATTGTCATGTGACCTGTTTGAATACGATTCTAAAAGTGCAACGAATTTACAAAACATGCTCTTGCCACAGGCTGATCTCGTGACGATATGTTTACAACGTAGACAGGTTTTTTTTTTTAAAAAACGCCTTTGATTTAGTACACGTAGCTCAATGAAAATATCCGAGCAGCTGTATGTGATACATACTTCAATAATCAATCACAGATCTTCTATTACCTTTCAGAAATGCTTAAAAGCTGTTGCTTCATAGAATAACAACTTTCCAACTGATGGTATTTCTCCTTCTCTGAAACTAACATGTAAAGCTGATAGCCTTGAGTTACATTCCAGTAAATTTGTTTGCCAAAGGGAAAACTCTGTTTCAGTGAATAGTCATTTCACTCATATTTTAGGGTGCTGTTTCACTTCAGAAAATATCACAATCATCCTGGGATGTTTAAAGATACGTCGTTGTGTTGTCGTCCGGGTGTAGATTGAATTACCTCTTCATAAGCAATGACATTTGTAAATCCCCATAGAGTAGAAGGAGACATTTCATGTCTCACAGGTCTGCCAAGACCATAGGGAAGATAACAAGGTAATTATTTTGAAGATTCGTCATTTTATCTTATGTATAGCAAAGCCTACGACATGGCTGGCCTCTAAAGTACGTTACGGTGTAATATATTAGGTATATAGGTCGATTTTTCGACAACTGCTTACGTGATACTCGTAGCAACGTCTAACTTCTTTGGTTTGTTTGTTTCAGTCTTTACTTTTTGATATATGACCGAACGGTCAGCTCGTACGCCTCTTACCTCTCAGTTCGCAGTTTGGGTTCGGACCCGCCAAGCGTTTGATAGGTTTTATTAAAATTTAACCAGGTCTGTATATAAGAAGGGCGATGCTCAGTTTGACCCTGCCGGAACAAAGCAGGTTTTTCCAGGGTACTCCTGCTTCTTCAACACTAGGGCACCAGGGCACTGCTCTTGTTGCGACCATTCAACAAATTTCCGAATTCATTTGGACAAATGAAGATTATTATATGTATTCTGTGTTTTGGTGTTAGATTGACATATGAAATTAAGTTATTTTTAACGGTGATTCAGCATGATTTTTTTTATCTATCATTTAGTCCGGTACATGACAATCAGATAATAACTATGCTTTAAGTAGAGAAAATAAGAATTGATATTCTTCTCCGTTGCCTGAGATTGCAAAACACAACATAAAAGCATTTTTTGTCGTTTCTGGTAAATGAGCAGTGACACCATTTTAAAGTGAACTACATTTAATTTTCAGATTTTTCGTGACTGCTTTTTTAAACTTGATGTCGTAGTAACCCATTATATAACATAGACATACTTGTATTGCATAGTTTCCATCTATTCTAAAAGGATTTATTTGAAAGGATACCTGAACAAATATTTACAAAATCTAGGGTTGTACAAATATTTATAAAATCGAAACACGCGAAGGAAGGGTGCTGTTGCACGTTGTATCGATCTATCAGAGGTTGTTAAAATATCAAACCATACTCGTGGGGGACATCGTATAAAAACTTTGCCTTCAAAGTTTATAGAGAAGGTCACAAAGGCCATGGGTTAGACTGTAGTCTCATGGTGTTCTCTGATAACAACATAGAGAATCGTCAAAGGAAACTTTAGTTGCTATGGTGACGAGACAGACCTGCTATTCTCAGTTATTTCACACACACACACACACACACTATTATTAGTATGCAACAAGTTATGAAATTCAGTGTTCATTTAATAATAATCACAATGCGCTGCTGCAAATCATTCACGAATCCTCTGAATCTACCATTAGAGGGATCCGTAAAACAACCACGACGAAAGGGCAGATCAACATTTTCATCTGTATTCAAAATTGTATTTTCTAGGAACTTGTTTCTGACTATTTAGGGTATGCCTGAATTCCAATTCTCCATATCCACGTTACATTCTAGTTTCTTTAATATCAAACAAATTAGAAAAAGTCAAGCCTCTAAACGTTCTTCTAGCTGACATAATATTCAGACAATTTAGGTAAAAGATTGAATGATTGACGTTGATGTTAATGTTTTGTCAAAATTTTCAACTTTCAATTATCGATGACTGTCAAAATCATGTCTTCAAACACAAACGCCTAATAGTTTAAGCGAGTTTATAAATCACGCGATTGGGGACTAACAGTGTTTCATATTAAAGATTCGTATTCGATGTGACACTTACTAACTTGTTTAAACTCGAACTACTTTGTGATTTTGCGTACGTTTAGGATTCAATGTAAAAAAAATCTGCTTTAAATCCCCATTTGTGTACGGCTCGGTGAATATGCCACCAGTCTGAGTTTTTCTGTCGCCAAACTGCTTAGAAACAGGTATAATCTTTCAAAGCTTTTCTAAACTATCTTCAAAGCTTTTTATAGAAGTTTACTGTGTTCAAAGTCTATACTAAATCAGCGTATGTTTCAGCGATAATAGATTTTCCTGATAGATTAAAACAGAAAAATAAAGGTGACAAAATCATTACTATGCCTGCCTATTACCAGTCTACAAGATGTTACAAAAAGAACACCTTTACCTTCATTCCATGAATGTTTTTTTTCTTATAGCGAATGCTACTTCAACCCTATCTCTGTTGCCTGGGGGACTATACTAAACATCACTCGTCAGACTTTTTGAGATTTCTTTATGAAGTTACTCATTCATCCCTTTAGAATTTACCTTCATCGAGACTGTCCATATGGTTATAATTGAGAGATCTAGTAGAATAATCTAAATAAGTATTTTAATAACCGATAACTTGGTTGATGGAAATGCCAGTATATATGTTTTAACACGCTACGCATTCTATTACTTACATGCATGTGACTGTATATAAATGCAAACCGCATCACGAAAAACCAATGCTTTTGTCAAATTCAATCCTGCTGCAACAGAAATCGCTATATATGCTAATTGTATGCAAATAATATTTTTCAGGCACAAAATATGTACAATCAGATAATTATAATTCACATTTAAGTTGAAAGATACAAAGCTAAAACATAAGCATAATATAATGTATGAATTAAATGTTGTCAGTACATGTTTTTCGCTACATCACAGACTGTTTTCTTCGTTGTTTAAGCCGATAGTTTGAAGTGAAGTGCTTATCCTAGACTAATGTCGCCTGTAATCAATTTATTACTTAGCAGGTTAAGCGGAAACCAAACTAATCTGACGTGTAAAGATTTCAAAATGACAGGTAAATCACAGCTGCTGTAAGTTTTTCTGTCATTCCAACACTCGTTCGGGAAAATGGAGGCTTTAATTTTGTCGACTCCACAGCAGACGTGCTTCCTACTGATGTCATCAATTCACCACTTTACGAACATTGATAGGATCCTAATACAGTATTAGTTGGCGCGTAGCCAACAGCGACATCAATTCGTTGCCTGGAAGTGCTATAGTTTCTTTTATACTTTGACAGTTGATGAAAGACTTGGACCGACAGCCGATAGTGGTCAGCCATACATTAGTCTGAGAGTTACAACGGTAAAAGATTGCATATGTTTTGTCGATTCAATAATTACATTTCTTGATTACCTCCTTTAGTAATATTTGTCACAGAACGCCAGGAGAAGTAAATGGACATATCGAACACTGTGCAATAAGAGCACCAGGTGTTCATATAAATACTAACACGAACGAAACCTAAAGATAATATTTAAAAAGTCAGGTCAAACTGTAAGAGTCAATGATCATTGAATACACGCTTCATACACAGTCAGTACATAGCTAATATTTCCTTTATGCCTTACGCTTACATATCATCCAACTGGTATTCTGTGCACGTTTCATGTATACCTTCGTTTAGTGTACTTTACCCTTTTGTCTGTTTGATCAGTCATTTAATGGTTCTTTAATTCAACCGTTAACGTACGTGTACACGTTCTGTGTCTTAAATGTACTGATACAAGAACTTTAATAAGAGAGGTTACACTGTCTGCAATTGAATCATTGCACAGTCTAGAATCGATCCAAAGGATCCCAAGCTTCAAGAAGAATTAAAATTTGAAATAGTTTTCTGAATAAATGATATAAGCAAGGAGCATTGGTACCTCCTAATATTGATATTTGACCTGCTATATCGAGCTGCAATCGTAATATTGCATACCCGTATGCAAACGAGCAAGAGAGGGTTTGATGTACAGACATCCAAGTAGACGCACTGTCATGATGGGTTGTTTACCAAAATGTGCCGTTGCTGTAAAACAAAACTGTAATAATAACAGTACCCCATGTTTGAGTTATGATCACAGAGTATTCCCAACCACTCGTGAAAATAACACACAGGCGATCATGGTGTTCTATCGACCTTTCTAACAATCCACATTCTTGTTACATATAAAACTATTGATTAATTGATTGTGTCATATTCAATAAATATTAGTAACATTACATAATTATCAATATATGCTATACATTTGTTTCCTTCCTGACAGGTGAGTTTTTCATGAAAATATGCGTTTAATAATCTCATAAATATTCACAGCTATCAACACAAAATTCTGAACATTTGTAAAGTATATCCCAATTTCATTCGCAACAACGTCGTTTCATTTGTTTTTGAAATTCCGTTTTTCTGCAATGTAATTTCCACTCAAGAAACAGGAATATGAATGGAATTCTCAAATTCAATGGTTATAATGGCGCTTCAACAGTAATCATAGTTGTTCAAAAACTATTTTCGCACTAGGAAGCCTTTCTCTAATCAAATAATGTACCCATTAAGGCAACGAAATGAGTTGAAATTACATTGCAGAAAACAAGTCAAGCCAAGGCTAGCCACGTCATGTCATGTCATGTCACGTCATGTCTTTTCCTGTCTTGACTTGACTTGACATCACATCACATGACATCACTTCACACATCACAAGTCTTTGAAAGGTTGAAAGAACATTGTATCCTGTACACCAATCACTTGTCTCAATTGATATGCACAAGACGACCAAACATTAGGATACATATTCTCACAACCTGAGCATGTTTTCAATAAGAAGAATAGGTTAATTAAGGCACGTCATTTTCTCCCTACAGTAGTAACAAGAAACTCCTGAGATCTCTAACGTCTTATAAAACTAATTTGTCAGAAAGTCACCAGTTGGTGTAGATATATCATGATCATCTAGCAATTACTTTGGTTAAGCCCATGCTGAATAGCCCTCAAGACATTCACTCAACAAAAAGGTTCAATTTGTAATGTCAAATGACAGTGTGATGAGTAGACAAGGGAGACCAGCTATGGCATATGCATTGCGAGCGAAAACGTAGCTAGAAGCAAATGTAGATGGTGTATTGAATAATTAATTCATATTACACCATATTATTGAAAACTGCAAGGTTCATTAATCATGCATATACATTTTCACATAGTTATAAACTCATATACACTCTGTAAAGGTTAGTCATTATATCACAATAATATAAACTTAACCTTTGTGAAATGAATGTCATAAAGCAATACACATTGTTGAAATGCATTCGAGGAGTATACTAATCCATTAAGATCAGCATCAAACGGAGTTTAACATAATGCTACAATTGATACACAAGTTCGTCTCGTCCCGAGACAAGAAAGTGCATAAATAACCAAAAAGTAACACACAGTTTACGTGCTGCTTATTTCCAGTACGACATTAATTGCGCTGGTTTGTAGAGCCACTTTCTTGCTTTTTACCATGGAAAAATATATATATTTTAGGAGCATTGTATAATTCAGTTACCGAAACAAGAGAGTCAGTTATAATTATCGAATCAAATCTGTAAATTGCTAGTGATATATTATCAAGCAACGTGTTTGCCTCATAGTAGTGACGTCCTTCTAATGTTCTTCACATTGCTTCGACTTATAAACATGGGAGACGAACTGATAACAATTAAAACATACAATTGTCAGAGTATTGGCATATACTGAGCCAAGATGACCAACAGGATCATACAAAACATTACCTATCGTCTTGGAAATAACATCTCTTGCTTAAGTTGACAGTAAGAATCCTGAGGCCTGAAATAAAGTCATTACACAACATTTTTAAAACATGACATACACTAAAACGGTTCTTAGACCTCATCTCCTCATCGGCCTTTATATAGAACCACAAACCTACATACCTACATAAAGACTGTCACAAGATGTTACATATCTTGGTGAACAGCGAGTATATATATCGAATACTGTTTTTCAATGGTTTTAGTGGCTTTGTGATTTTTTTCTGAAATAGTGAACTTTATACAGCTATGTTCTAACACTTGGATTACTTATCAGTCGGCAAAACATTCTAGTCTATTTTTTCAACGAAGTCATACCGTACAGGAAAAACAATACATATACGAGTTTGTACATAATAACACTTTCCAGTTACCTCACTGGAGGGAGTGCATTCTTTTGAAATAATCAACGTACAATGATTACCTTTTGGGCAAATCAACGGAATCATAACAACTAGTGTCGACCAAACATTGATGTATTTCATCATGTTTGTCAAGCTCGTGATGAATACTTTTTTCACTTGGGAGCTATTCACTATTCAAAGGACACGTAAATGCGATATTGACATTACGTCTGACAACGGTTAATTACTTAATGGCTAACGTAATGAAGATTTTATACAAACAAGTGGTATGCCTGATGTATACTAAATAATTACAGACCTTGATTTGTATGCATTGACATCAAAGCATGGGAGTAGTGAAGTGTGTATTCTAGACGTAGTAGAAATGGCCGCTGTAGTGTGACAGAGTGTACAGTAAATCATATTTTAGAAAGCACCTAAGAGTCATTGATATCTTGATTGCAATAAGTTTGTCTTAGACAAATTTTAATCATGAAAGCATCAAATGAACCAATATTTTATTAATATTTATATTTCCTTTATGTTGGAATTTACAGTTGTGGTGTATGATGTTTCATGAGATGATGCGTTTAGTATAAAACGATTTTAACTCTAAATATAGCGTGGTGAAACGCAAGTCAATTGGCTCGGTTTGATCACTACAAATCGTGTCATTCTACGTCTATGTCCCTCACACATTAAGATGTTTACGAGATTTGCAGGTTTGTAACTTTGAGAATGTTAGCTTTTTTCCCCAGTGTAAGCAATAGTGTGTTCAGCCTCTTATCAACTTTGAACTTACCATTCTATTTCATAATTAACTATTTAAAAGTTAACCACCTCAGAATTCACTAGAACTTTTCTCCTAAGATGTTAATGATTCACTAGCTAGTAATAAATGGTTTAAGGTATGTTATAAAAACATTAATTGCATTTCATAAACAACTGAGTTTGTCGGCAGGAAGCGACTTGCGCCACATCAGGTGGAATCCGCTACTATTTTTACATTGAGTACCCTGCAGTAAAGGTATGACGTTGGCAGTTCATCAATTTAAGATGTCGAATGCGATACAGCCATTAACAGTTTATTTAGACAACCTTGTGACCAGAAAGCCGTTTTATCAGAGGCGGATAATTAAAACTGGCTTTAGAGTATTGGACATCACACTTTGCACACACCAGTACATGACAAAATAACATACAAGAAAGGATCACACGATATTTAAGTCTGTACTGTTACGCAGATGGTTTGAGGTACTTGATATTCCCTACGGGTTGCATCCTGCCGTATTAAGTGCACATGAAGCGAATTTATGTATGTGAAAAGGAGAAGATTTTCCGTCACCTTTAAAGCCAATTTGCATTGTTCACCACTGATAAAACTACGTTCAGATCAAAGAGATCTCTACATAACGGTGATAATGATATTACTGGCTACCTTACTGATTCATTAGCGCTGCCGCCTTCCAACAGATGTACACTATAGGGAACTTGCAATCCAGACTGAGCATGCCCAGACGCATTGGACTATGTGAGTATCTGTTGTTTTTGTAATACCTAATCTGGAGCTATCGATAAAATAGACCTCACACAATGGTCAGGGTGACTATGAATTGATTATTTGTGGTTGCAAACAATGTAACATTGTTGTTTACAATACTATTTGTCTAGTATCTATTATCACATTTCCCATGATGCAATATTCAACATGGTAGGATTACAAGTTCCCTATTGCATAATATAATGGAATTAATTCTGTCGGTCTACCGGGATTGGTGTCAGTGCTGATAAATTATGAAGGTCATAAATAAGACGGGTTATTGTGCGTCTGTATGTCAACAAACTAACATTTAGAATGGACACAATTTGTTTTCACTAAAGTACATCAGACAATGGTTTCAATACTTGGTTAAGAAGTGTTTTAAAAAGGAAGTAATCACATTTCATAATCATATTGGCTATAGGCAGCAATAATATCCCGACAACTCCATTCTTACTGCGATTATACTATGCTGGCTTAACTGTCTGTTAAGTTACTCAAATGTTGATTAAAACATTTATATACGGTCCCCTGTTAATCGTCCTTCAATATTGACATATGGAATGACGCATATCAGACACGCATACAAAGGTACTCTACAAGTTATAACTCTATTAGTCAGTATTTGTCATTTTGTTTGTAGGCATCATGACTAAGGTAACACTGGATTATAAAAAAATAGTATCTTACACTTATGTATGCAATTCGTCTGGATAAAACTATATACATGTAATACCAAGGCTAAATGTGATGGTTGATGTTTAATTTAGAAAGACTGTGTAACTGATGGTATGAAAAGTCTTGGCAAATAGTTAAATATGTTTCCTTAACCCTTTCTGACTGTCAGACACATACCATTCTTCTCCTACCTCAGAGATAAACGAAATCCGAAAATAGACTATGTTACGTGTGGAAAACTATCGTCGCTAAAGCAGGAAATCACATGGAAGACAGAAAAATGACATACATGCAATGTTTTGACATCCTAAGCTAAGCAACAAGTTAGCCATGAGTCATATCTGAATATCAAATTGTTAAACTGTACTTTCAGAAGTTGGAAAGGCTTAGTGGTTTAGACCTACAAGTGTTTCACGACCTTTAGACATGATCCGGATTCCAAAGGTGTTCGAAAATGTGTACCATGTATATACAACAAACGTACCTAATCGAGATGGCATGAATATTTTCGTTCAGATCTAGAACAAGGAAAACAGGGATTGAAACTGGACAGACAAGTACAGTAATGCAATAATCTTTTAGATACTAGTTATCGAAAATGATTGACACATAATTATAACTTATCAAAAGGAAATATAGTATAGATGCAGCCAACATCAGTCTGATGTGCAATTTATGCAAAAATCACAAACGACAATTTATATAAGAAATCGAACTTGTAATCGTTGAATTACAGGATACATCTCCACATTTAGGCGTTACATTAGTATATACCATGTATAGTAGCGACAAGCATTTGCAAGTCCCTAAAAGGTAATATCTGTGATAGAGGTATATTTTGGCATTCCGTCCCTCAGAATATTATGGAAAGATGACATTAAGCAATGATATGTCCTTGTCAGGATTTCCTGTACTTTAAACTATGCACGGTATCCAGTTTTCTGATACAATATCCTCCTAGATCACATTGCGGAGTAAAGTGTTGAAATAACCCAGATGGTTTCAATGATCAGTCTGACGTTTGGTGAAATTAGATTTCAGGATAGTATGTTATATTTAGATTTAATTTAATGTAATTTACATTAATGCAATTCGCTTTAAATTAGTTTGGCTTTATGCAATTTCGTATAATCTTATTTCTTATGAAGCCCAAAACCAATTTGTGCATTGAGACTAGATCATTACATTTTAGTTTAACTGAGTTAGGTACACTTTGTACATAATATGATAACACAAACGATAAAGTGAGATTGTACTATGTCTCCTATATTGAATCACATGCCATGGTAGTCACTTAGGTGAATCTTGAAATGACTGTTTTCAACGAAACAAAAACTAGTAACTGTGTATCATGCCAAGAGGATAGTTGACAAGTCAGTAATATGTACAATGTGTCAATAGATGGAATACATTTAGAACATTTTATAAATATTACATAATGTACGAGCAATAGCATAACGCCATGGAATTACTGAAATCAAATGACTTCATCCTTCCGTCAGGCTGGTATAAATTACATTTTATAGATAGCATACACCATTTGAATCTTATCATATAAACGCAGAGGTGGAGCAAAAAGCGCAATTCTTGTAGGTTTGGTTTGCATGTATGGGCAACTCTTGCATTATGTAGAGATGTCCTCTCTACTTAAGTGGGCTCTTGATGAAACGAAATGAAATGTGTTGACCAAAGGCACTCTAAAACGTGCGCTAGTTGAGAGAACAGATTTAATCATGTGCATCATTACTTCAATCATCATCAATCAGTGAATTTATAAAGCGCCAGTATCCACTACGATGTAGAGTACAGAGGCGCTGTACAGTTAGAATGCTCTGGAAAACAGATATGTCTTTAGGTCCTTTTTGAAAGCGTTAGCTGTTGGCGTTTGTCGTATTTCCAGTAGCAGTGCATTCCATAGATGGGGTGCAGCACGTGAGAATGCACGCCCGCCATACGACAGCAGTTTGTACTTGGGTTCGTGCAATAAACACTTGGCAGTTGATGGGAGTGTCCTGGGATTTGGCTTCAAGTGATTAGGTCAGATATGTAGCTTGGCGATAGTCCATTCAGAGATTAGTAGGTGATCAGTAACAGCTTATATTTGATTCTATCCTGCACTGGTAGCCAGTGGAGCTCTTTAAAGATCGGTGTTATGTGATCATATTTTTTGGCCCGCGTGATGATTCTTGCTGCAGTGTTTTGTGCGTGTTGTAGTGGTTTCAAATGTTCATTAGGTAGGCCATAAAACAATGCATTTCCGTAGCCGAGTTTGGAAGAGAGTATTGCTTGAACCAGTTTCTGACAGGTAGATTTGGTGAGATAATGACGAATGTAGCCAATTTTAGGAGGATGGTGATAGATTGAACGACATGTAGTGGATATGCATCCGCCTAGTTATGACATGTTTTAAAATGTAAAAGTTACAGTGTACCCATGACAGGTTTTAATTTTACGAAAAGAACGTCAGAGAAATGTTAATGTTAAAGCAGCATATACATGTACTCAATTATGCTCAGATGATTGCACTATAATTGCATAATAACCCACAGTTGCCACCATAATAAGTATATATGATACTAGGAAATCTAGTAAAAGCTTCCGTAGATTGCTACAAATTGAGGATATTAATTCTAATGAGTACAGATGCTTTCAAAAGTGTACTGAAAGGAACCATGCTCTTTTGGTTCCGACATACATAAATTGAATGGCCAGATGATAGTATATGTGCTTTTATCTATCATTACTCACGACTTCTATATTGTATGAGTTAATACATTCGTAGCTATATGCTTACTACCGTCCATATATATATATATACAATATAAGTGACTCGATGGATAGATAGTAAAAGTTCGAAGTCGTCCTTACTTCCAATCCCAAGTTGAAATCTTGATAGCGACGTTTCGGTGTGTCTAGCACACCTTTATCAAGCTACAGTACAAGGATGACTAATAAAATAAAACCGACAGCGCTCGTACGAACGACGAAAAGTGTTAAGTGAAAAGTGACGTAATAAAAGGTGTGAAAATAAACGGCAAGATAAAATATGCAAAGTCAGTTATGTATTCCAGATGGTTCGTATTCATTAAGTCCATGGAGATGTAGGGTTCCAGCTCTATTAATCCATAGACTCTCCAGTTGTTTAATTAAGTCTACAGCCGAACCGCGTACAAGACAAAGTATTGTAGCTTTCAGGGCGTTGTCTTTGAGTGAATGTCCTGGTGTCCTGAAGTGTGGAACTACATATGGTGATCTATCAGATTTGTTAGTTCTTATGTTAGAACGATGACCGTTGAGGCGTTTGTGGAATGGTTGAGTGGTTTTACCTATATATTGTACGTTGCATGTCTGGCAAGTGAGGGCATAGATCATATTACTTGATTTGCAGTTAACATAATCTTTGATGGGGAATATTTTACCAGTTGTAGCTAGTAGCCGTGAAATGTTTGGTAGTTTGTATAACGGAGCAACAGGAACATCTTGCAGTGTTACAAGGTTTGCATCCCCATGTAATTTGGTCGGATTTGGCGTGTCTTATTTTGTTTTGATGTAGAATATCAACAATCCACTGTGTGAACATATGTTCAACACTACTGTTTACAATGAAAATAAACCTGTGAATTTGTTTTCATAATTGATTGACGTGTTTTGCTTATGAAGGCAAGACTGTGACTGAGCACAGCAAATTTCAAATAGTAGCTGTCTTTGGAAATCTGTTATTGGTATATCGCCTACAGAGATGAAAGATTCCTCAAAGCTGCCAAGTACTATTTACATCACACAATTTTTTCTGCGTCAGATTTAAGTATTATTTATACACAAGAACTTTGAGCTTTATGAAATGAAAGTAATGGGAATGATACTGTATGTAAAACGAGTCATAATACGAGTCTGAATATAGCGTGTTACTAGCACAGTACAAAATAGTCTACAGTGATTTTACTAATATTGTAAGATCAGTCCATGGCTCACGGCATGTCCTCGATCAACGAATAGCTTTACTTTAAGAAATGAACAGTTTTGAGCAATGTTTCTTAACATATTATTCATGTTGTTTACATGTCAGACGAACTTCAATATTAGTATTAGATGGCTATGAAAAATGACCACCGTGACTACTCCCATTCCACTCATAGAAACTGATCTATTGCAAATATCTAACTTCATTCTTACCGTTGAAACTATGTAGCAGTGCCATGAATGTTTGCTAATTGGCCATGCTCTCCGCTTTCAACAAATACCAATGTAGGGCCTGAATGCTTCCTATTTCACCTATAAGAGGGCAAATTTGAAGATTTATCTTTCAATGTATACAGTCAATATATTAACGATTTCCCTGAGGGTTGTGAAGACTGCAATGTTTAGATCTCGGTAATAACTTTGGATCGGATTGTTGTCTTCACTACTTATCAGCGCCGAAGTTGAAACCTACAAAGTCGGTGTATAGAATTTCTTTGGATTTTGCATGATCGCAGTGGAACTGAATGATGCGTTAAGCTATTATCTTATATTATCAAGGGAAATATACGCACCCACCTGAGTGAAGGAATCGTGTGTCTAAAACGCTAAGCGCTCATAGATAAATTTTCTTTGCTTGAATCAGGATGACAAGGTCATCATATTTGCGCCATAAAATCTCAAAACAGATCAACTTTCATAGTCAGTACACTGATTCAAACAAACGTTCATTATGTAAGGCTTATGTATAAAAATAGCTTTTTTCATGCATATCGTAATATGAATCACATACTTTTGTAACCTACATTTCCTATGAAATTGGTTTTGCTTGCTGTTGGACATGATTGTGTTCTTTTATCTCCTGGAACAATCTTACTTTTCATGGAATATAATTCAATAATACTGAGAGCAGATGTCCATTGGAATTTTATATCTCAACTTTGACTCGTTATTTCTGGAAGAATAGTCTAATCACTGTATGTTGATGGCACACCTTTACAAATACAAATACAAAGCGTTGTATGAGCAAAGTAGAAAAATCATACTTCACATATTAATCTCTTGAATCAATAGTGTATGCTTCTTGCACAAAATGTGTGCTGTAAGGCAGATTCTTTAGCTAGTTTCCTTAAAATTGAGGATTTGGGCATTGTGAAGTGTAGGGAAAATAGGTTTTACCATGGAATTCATGACAGAAATTTGAGTGAAAACACACTATACTTTTAGTTTACAAACCAAAAATATGCAAGGAAGATGTGTTTGGTACACTATTGTTGAGAGATGAGCCATAGCATTATAGTATGTAACTATCAAAGGTCAACTTGACCATTGCTCTACGCAGTACGCTTCTTTTTTTCATGTGGAGAATGGTGGGGCATGCATTGTGATAAAATAATGACAGATTGATTTGACTTGCTTATGTAGTGTAGTGTAGTGTAGTGTTGTGTTGTGTACTACAGTATTAAATGTATGAATTATTTCTCTCTGACAGGTGTGTCCGAGCCTCTGTATACATACATACCAGAAACTTTTATTATTGACAGATTTTCGTTTATCACCTATATATAAGAAGTGAAGCTTATCTTCAAGGCAGGTGATGAATCTTTAGCCAACATGGACGACTCAATGCATAAGGTCGACGCACAAGATTTCAAGCTGAATAAAGTATGACGAGTGAAAGAATTCACTGTCAAATATGATCAATGTTGCAATTCATTTTTAATCACCTTGATTCTTCCAATTGCTCAGCCCATTAAACAGGTTTTCCCTGGAGATGCCATAACTCATATCGCTGAACATCACTTGGCATTGACTGAAAGGTATAATGCACCAATGTTAACAGTTCGTAGACACATAGCATCGCTGTAAGGGATATCAATGTCATTTAATACAATACTCTTCACACGTGCCTTACGACCCTACTGTACAATATCGTTTAAAATTGACAGACCTTTCCAACGGAGAGTCTGTTTGTGCAATTCTCCGAGTTCAGTAAGCATATTATCCTTACAAGTGTACTACATATATTACGAGTCTACTACAATACTATAAGTTTGGGAGAAGACGTTTACAAAATTGACTTCTTTAATCCCATCACTTTCAGGCTTGGTACGATTTACTGTGTACAACTGAATACAAACATGCATCCAATTTTGTGATTAGTTTTCCCATTATTTCATTAGCTCTTCAATATAGGTAAATACATACATATATACTAAATACATAGTGTTTTGAATTATGTGAAAGTTGTTTATTGCTCACGATTGTACATGTAATGCTGGCATTTCGCGATTGACTTACATGTATTGAAATTGATAAGCCCACTGATTATGTAGCCACGTACATGTGCAGAGTTGCTACTGCATTTTAACTGTTCCATATACCTGACCCAAAATCGAAACTACCTTTTGAGTCCCTATTTTACTCCCAATTGTTACTTAATATCGTGTTTTATGAATGCTTGTTATTTACTCCAGATAACTGAATCCTTTCCGCATCATATTCTTTTGAGTACTATTAGTGGTAAGGAATGCACAAGTATGAGAAACGTCAAATTAGCCAGTTTTCCGTAGTTAATTATCTCGATTGAATGCCAGTTTCGTGGATTATTACCAGAGTTCACTTTACGTTCCTGCGGGGGGGTTATAAACTAAAAGCGGCTAGTATACTAACGAAGATTCACTCCATGTACGTACACTTAATAAATACGTCTGCTATCGAATGTGAGAGGAATATCAATCTAGGCTTTGAGTAATAACATGTTGCTCCATGTTCTAAAATTACACAATTATACTGTTTAGCTTGTTAACGTAAATATAGTTGGTCGTTCCTGACGTTTTGTAAGGAGGGACAAACAAATCTGTCACACTGTTGACATGGTAATGTCCATCAAATACTCAAGCAACTCCAAATGAGTAGTAATGTAAGCTAAAAAAGTATCTTGAACAATGTAACTTGTGAGTTTCCTATGCATCATTAAAATATATACCCATAACACGTTCAGCTATACAACGAAATGCCTCATTCTCTAATAGTTCCATGTACTTGAGTGTCTGTCAGAATACGGCAGAGCTTTAGTCGACAATTTACGGGTCTCCCACAATCATATGATTTCATTTTGGAAGTGTATAATTAAGTCAGTGCTTTGAATTATAGTACATCAAAACAAATATTAACATCTACTGAGCATATCAATGACTAAAATAGATATTTTCAAATATTCCAGGTTCGAATTTAGAAAACGACATTAAATTTTGTTGTTCGTTGATATTCGATATCATTTCTGACGAGAGTATCTCTGTTGAGAATTCTTTTCCGAAAAAATTAATAGAAATAATAATTTTTGGCATGATTGACAAGATGCATTTTAATTACATTGTGGATGTTGCCCTTGTGTATAATGTTGGCTTGTAAGGAATACTGCCGAAAACCCAAGATATTATTCGGTATATAAAGCGCAGAAGACATTTGCAGTTCTCAATTACTCTCAGGATTCAGAAGTCGACTTTACAACATTGGTACATTGTTCATGAAACCAAAACACAACATTACTGCATTTTTGTAGAGTCAATATAACAGTTACGGTCGACTCAGTGGTAACACGTACTTTTGACGGACACTCATTACAAATGTCTATTATTGAGGGTAGTTTGAAGATGCACAACACAACACAACAGAAATGGTGAAAGAAGCGTTGAAAAGTGTTGTGACAGCCACCAAGTATATTTGTCATGATCTCTTAGTTTTGTGTGTGTGTGTGTCTCTCTCTCTCTCCATTTGAAAAGCAAAGCCACAGTTATCGTATCCATCTTTATTTGAAATCGACAACGTGTCATTTCTACCCACAAATAACGTTAAGTGCACTTTTGTGGAATATTGCATACATCCAATCCTCAAACTACGATGTTGACATCTGTGGTTCGCTAATGTTTTAACTACTATCCAGGGAATACGAAAGTCATTTCTCTGAAGGGTTTATAGTGGCAATGTGATTTAACTAAGCATCCTTCATCACCTGTAAGTCACGAATCATGTCTTGTAATTCAATGATTCAACATCTCTGAAACATGAAGCACTCTACATGCCGTCTCCCAGGAGTGATGAATTCCCCTTTACATAGCTCAGTAACACCTCGAATTCACACAATTTTACTTACATCTATTCATCGTACCACCTACGGTCACCATTATTTGATATAGTATTTGAATACGAATCTGTCAATACTCCACTTCTGGTCCATACAAAGCTTACCTCGAGAAATCACAAGAATGGGATTTTATGTTTGAATACCTACCTATAGCATACATGGATGTCTTTGTTGAGTATATATAGGCTTTTACAATGTTCCGTGGGGTTTTACCTTTATTCAATGTATAAGAAATATGGTGTACAGTTCGTCGTTGCTAATCTTCACTTACCACCAGTTCGATGTATAATGAGTAGTACGGATTCTTTTCTCCAGGGATTACTCGTGCCATCAAAACACTTTTTCCTACAGCAATATAGTTATATGTAGGCATATGTGAACCTATTCTATTTATTAAGTCTTTAACATCATTCTGTTTGTGACGTTACATGCCCAAGTGAGATTCAAAAACAGGGTAAATTCAATCCAATGTTTTTGGGAGAAAACATAAAGGCTACTATGCCTTTGTCTGACATTATTTTGTATTGATAATATAGCCATTTTCAATCATTACAAGTGCTAACAGTAACGTAACATAGAGTGTGTATTACTTTTAAATTATATCGTAGAATTATTTGAAGACATTTTTTGTGCACAGGCTTATGGGCTTTTGGGCCATTGTGTTCAAGAAGCAGTTGTTTCCCATATTAGTATGTGAATTGTTACAACAGTTTTCATAATCAATTAAATGTGGAACAAAGCTACGGGATATAATGTAAAGTGCCAATTATACGAAATAGCACGACGTTTTACACTTTAACTCAATTATATGCAGTTAGCAAAAAGTCAAATTAGCGATATTTCTAACAAAATGTCATCAAACAATTTCACAACATACATGACATCAATTCTTAATTATCCATTCTCTTTCATTTCATGTTTTAGTTGTCAATGCGTAATGAATGAGAAAGTATCTACAATATGTCAACGTTCTTTAATGGTTGTTAAATGCAAAAACAAATTCATTTGCTTCCATGTACCCTCTATTCGTAAATTGTCTACCTTGTCATTAGTTACGAGTGTTTGTTGTAGACAGATAATTTGTTGAAATCCAATCTATATTCCTCATTCGTGTGGAACGAAGCAGTTAACTATGAAAAATATATAGAGATTGATGTCATGTGAATGATTTTATTACTGATGAATAAAAGTAACGAATCTAACCTAGTTAGGTATCCTCCAGGAATAGTATGATGCACTAGAATATGTTGTCTTATAGACAATAAACATATCCTACTTTTAGTCATCATAATTTCATTCTTTAGAGTGAAGCCCTTACATAAGTCCTAATATGTAAATACAACAAAGTAAGGATATTCAAAACAGAGCTATAAAGGATAGATATTGCTGAACGACTTGGTGTATATATAATGCACTCTTGCCCTTATTTCAGAAGGGAATATCATGGATACTTGCTTAGCTGATGCAACTCACATCGAGTATTAGCAATAGAGAGAAAAGTAGCACATTTTCTAACTTGCAATTTTATTAGATAATCTTCATATTTGACAATCTAACCGGATTACAATCAGAAAGAAAACATAAAATATACATTTCACACCAAATAAATATTATTAAACTCGATATGTAATTAAAATATTACAACCAAGACATGGGCTTTTGCACCTTCTGATCGTGATGTTATCTCCACATCATGCAGATAACAATCAGATCTTCAGGTGAACCCCTTGTATTGGTGCAGAATATTACAAAATACATATCACATTTTGTATTGTTACGGGGTATTATATCCCCTTACTATTTAGTTTCCTTTTCTGTCCTCTTTACCATTAATTTTCTTTCTCAAGACAGCCTTCTTGAATTCTTCTGCACTTTGTATTTGATATTACTCTGGTACATGAGCCTTTGGTTTAAATACTAACTTACTTAAGATAAACTAACCATTGTCACAACATGTTGACACAACAATGATAAGCTATATAATGGACGTTGGTTTAAATCAAGTCTCTGTAGGGAGGCATCGCAGAGTTCCATGTACTTGCAGTGTACCGTTTTGGGACTTCCAGTGTTTACACTATCTTCATCACTTGGTGATTAGAATTGCACAACAGAGGAATTGCTATCACCCACTTGTGTAATCTGTCACATTGAAGAACAATAGATTTAGTTTGCGCCTATCTAAGTAAACCAAAGGCTTGATTACCAGAGTCGTATTTCCCCACTTTCAAGATTTATTGACAAACCTTTTGACTAAAATCATTTTTTTAAATCCTTATAGTAAAGATAGCAAGGAACAACCAAGATGTTAATTGGAATGACAACCTGAAATATAAATCACAGAAGTAACTTCTCCCGTAAATATAACCTTTTGACGAGCTCCATTATTTAAATTCTTCAACAAAGTAATGTCAAGGATCAGGCAAGATGTTAATTGAAGTGTAAATCACAGAATTAAATTCTCTGGATATATAAGTGGGTGAATAAATTGTAAAGACGAAATTGTCAAGTGTGTTAGTTTCTCCTTCGATATTGGCAACTTTATTCAGTGAATATTTCATATGAATACTTGAAAACTTGAAGAAAGTGTTGTATTATTTTGTATAGTTACACATTATAATAACAATAATGTATTTCAATGAATTATTATTATTACATTTATGTAACAGTAGTATGTAACAGTGATATATAAGTACCAAATCAAAAGAAATCGCTAATTATGCAAATGAATCACTACAAATAAAAAGATAAGTGCGCTTTGTTACCATCATTTTATGTATAAAGATTGAAACTTGCATCTTAGGATATTGCCTAATTACCGACAATTCTTAAGTATGCAAATGAATCATTAAGATAACTTCATCAACAAGCTTTATGAAATACTTGCATTGTGTCATCTTGAATGTATGTTTCAGTTATATAAAATTTGAAACTTGCATTCTTGAAATATTGCCGAATAACAGTAAATCGGTAATTATGCATATGATTCATTATACGTAAAAACTACACCAGTAAGCTTTATATGACACGTGCGCCATGTGTTTTTGATGCATGTACAGAATTACATGAAATGTGAAGCTTGCATTCTTCAGGTATAGCTTACTTGATTAGATAAAACCGTGAATTATGAAAATAGTCCATTAAAACAAAAATCTACGTGAAGAATTAATCTTACAGGATACATGCGCCTTGGTATTGCCGATGTGTACCAAATTATATTGAATGTGAGGGTTGCATTCTTAAGATAAATATTCATTAATTATGCAAATCAAACATTAATATTCGTTAAAACATCTTCAGTTCTAGAAATTACCATAAGAAATATATTTAGTTAGTTTCAATAAAATTGAATAATAAAACTTGTACGAAATGTAAAAAGTGAATATTAAGAGCAGAATTTCATGGATATTCCTAAAAAATAACAAATTTTTCTAGGTATGCAGTTACCTCAGCATTTTAGTATCAAAAACGTTCAAACATAAAACTATACTTTCAGTTTAATAGTTTAGGGTTAAAGAATAAGCCAAATATAACCAGTCAGTTTATTTTCATGAAGGCGTTTTATTGACTGATTGCTCTCCCTGAAAACTTCAATTAACACAAAACGAGTTCTTTCCTTGTTCTAGGTCAAAAGCTGAATGAAATATAAGGTAATTACTAAATTCATGAGTAAACTAAACTAAATATCATTTTAAGCTGCCATGACGATAATTAGATAACGTGCCAATGAATAACATAGTAGTAGTACACCCTGTGTTGAAGGTGATACGTAACACTGTATCACTGCGAGGTACAGACCACCACACCACTTCAGATATAGATATAGATATTCCCATTTTGGAATTATGTTCTATAGTAAGTACTATACACTCTGAAATTTCGAGTCTGAATTATGAACAAAGGGATTACTATTAATCTAGGATACCCTTTCGTTTGTTACTTTTAAGTTGGAACTCGACAGCTGTCTGAACTAGAGTAAGGAATCAGTGAAGTCGAATTTTATATTGTATATAACATTTCCACTGTATACTCTAACATTGGATACAACTGATATATAAATACACACACACACACACACACACAGTTATTTTCAAAATGCTGACATTGTGGAGCTATAAGCAATGTATTTACATAGTTATAATCAAGAAACATTTTAACATTTATCTGCATTATCAAATTAAATTAATACATGTACAAAACACATGGTGATAAAGTGAAGGGGATTAGGTTCATAACTTGTACAGTCCCAAACTGAATCACTTGTACACTCTTCTCGATCTGTAAATGGAGGTCTATATCAAATGTTTTCAGATATATACATTCCGTATGCACAATACCAACATTGATTGTAATTGGCTATGTAAAGACAGGTGTGTGTGGTGGTGTATACTGATAACTGGATTATCATTACATCACAAAGCATTTGTAAAATCACGTTTCTTGAATGCTAGCTTTGATAGACAATATCATACAACAAATCGTACCCACAACTAGTCGCATTTGCGTGCCTTTGGCAGCAATACAATATATAGCATCCAGAAAGTTTACGTCGTCGTCAGTTGTATATCAAACGACATCTCAGGCGACTTTTTATTGAATGAGTCGTAATAGCATTTTGATAGTTTGTTTTTGAAGGGAAATGAGGAAGTGGGTGAGTGGATTGGATGGTTTTCTTGGCTGCTTAATTAGCTGACGTAATTTGCGGATATGGTCGATTCAATTATGGACTTCTGTAGTCAAATTATGAAATACTCTATCTATATTTCTGATTAAAATACGCGCTATCTTGACTGTCTAAGCTAAATAAACATTCCTAGTCGTAATTGTACAAGCCTCGCCAATATATATTGTAAAGAATGGCATTCAAGAGTTTTATTTATTTATTTATTTATTTATTTATTTATTTATTAACCATCCGACAGGCATTGCCCAATAACAGGAGGAAAGTTCAGTGTTAATGCAGGAGGAAACCGGAGTATCCAGGGAAAACCTGCGTTGTTCGGTAGAGTCAAACAGAGCGACACACAGCGTGGTACTAGTAAATTTAATCAAACCCAGCCGATACCAGGCGAGTTCAAACCCAGGCTGCAGAGGTAAGAGGCGTACGAGCTAACCGACGTTTAAATCATGTCAGCTGTGTTCACACTTAAGAATTCGATATCATGGCGCCCCGGTGTCACTTTTGTACATCCATTTATATTTATAGCAATTCAATCATTTATTTGAAGATTACCAGTTGATAATATGATGAATATGTCCGTTGTACATCTGTCTCCATCAATGTGTCAAGATCCTAAAGGTTTACGAGTTCGACACATATAATATTTCACAATTTCTTAGGTTTTCCGCATTAATATATGCCCACAGCATCGGTGTCAAGTCAGCCGAAAACTATTTAAATTATACATGAATATATTATTATCATTATTATTATTATATTGATGATACTCGGAAATTGCTAAGTTTATAGCGAGTAAGTCACCATACTAGAATAATGCTTCTATTACGATTGATGTGATCTTTATAATACATCCGTCCGTTTGTCGACATTCTGATATCCTTGCAATCACTTAAGCAGAATGATGAATTGTTTTCCGTTCGAGATTGCAACATGGTGAGGGTTGAGCTATATGGAAATACCGATGGTCTTGCCAAAGCACTTCAGATGTGGATTAAAAGAAACTTGATCATTATTAATCGTTTTTGACTACACGAAAAGTCCTATTTACCCACCCTTACCCAACCTGTGACCCACTTAACCACCATCTCTGTCCAGGGGTACTACGAGACGCAGTATCACTTTTGACTCTCTACAGCACCATGGGGAGAGATCACCGGGGGTAAATTAACTCGAGGTGGAACTTCGTCTCATACTCACCACATTTACACATCCACTGCTCAAGATTTACCCCGGTGGAAAGACATGGTCAAATATGACTTTTCGTATAGTGTTTGCGCTGTCACAACGATTAATGGGGTAGGTTGACATCATTGTCACATACAGGATTGGGAAGCACCTTTCACAATTTCACCTTCATTGAGTTTGGAAGTAATTTCCTTTAGTGTGCCATACAGACAAAAACATGCTATCACTTGACTGACTTCAAAGACGATGTGACAGCGATGATGTGCACGTAAGATTAGATTTCAAGGACCCCAGCGATACAGAAAATATAAATATAAGCTAACAATTAATATACACATAAATCAGAGGATTCCAATCCCTTTTCAATGAATAAAGAGAAATTGCAATGTTAATTATCGTAGATTCTAAATAGCATACAGTCATTTGTACAGTTAATAATTAAATAATCGAAATATAGGGTAAACTAGACTGGGAAATATATACATGTAATACCCCCACAAATACAACATTAAACCCATACAGCATTAAAATAGCAACTTTAGTACACTAAAGTCCTTTTACTTGTCATATAATAATTACTTTCTGCTACCCATAGTGCATAGACAGTGAATCATAGTTACTTGGAAAACACTAATATGGCTCTAATACAAACATTTGAGTGTTGTAATTGTTCTATAAGAAGGTTTCATTTCCTCTCTCAGAGCCAACTAAACTGTACATAATGTACTGAATACATAACGACGAAATAGAAACACTTGCGTTGACGTCGTAAAAAAGAGTAAATCGATGTGTCGCACGATATCACAACATGATATGAACAATCTAACTGAGATAAATGATGATAGTTTGGCCTCCTTGTTAATATGCTTCATAAATTCAACTGTTCTCAATTATCTTCGCTGAATTCATGTGTCAGAGTTCATTACACCTAACTGTGTGTCACTAGATATACTGAAAGAAAATATTGCCATGGTAACCTCCAGAAGAGTACATAAGGAACATTTTGCAATTGATAATATGTATAGACCATTCGTCGATTCGTTCTTACTCATAAGTTGAATATCGAATCCTCAATAAAGTTACTTAGAATATGAACGAACAACTGTCAAGATCTAAATTGGCGAGTGTTTATATACCTCTATCAATAGTTATGTGGACATTGTCATATGTCTCTCAGTACATTTCATCGTCGAGGCAAAAACAATCCTGGCATGGTGAGAAGACTTATAGCATTATGTCTTGTTCACGTTTCAGTTTCATCGTAGCAATACCTTGTGGTTGAAATACTTTTCAGCTGATTGACTTGTGTAGCCCTTCTAAGGCTATCATCATTCTGCGACTGAAAAATTCACATATACACATATTAAGTTTTAGATAACTATTGCTTCTAAAGTAAGATGTTACTGTATTGAAAGAGCCGCTAGTTTATCAACCATGAACAGATAAGTGATTCCCTAGGTATATAATTCAATTTAGTGAGATATGACTCTTTACTGTACTTATACCAATATTATTCTTTGTGTGATCTAGGCAGTTAACTTCGGCCGCCGTGTGTGTGTGTGTGTTAACTATTTAAGGAAGAGTTAGTTTCCTTGGTAAATTACGGCCATACATGTCATTTATATATTGCAACCTTTGGCTGAACTAGCGTTTATCAGTGAGATTACTCAGTAAGTCACAGGGTTAATTGTGACTTACGCGTCAATTTAGTTTTTTTCTGTGAACTTCACCTTTTGCTTAAAGATAAATTATATTAATTCGACTTTATTTCAATTTTGTTTCAGACATTGGGGCTATTTAAATGTGCAGTAGAATTGGTACATGTACTTTGAACTCTTGGCTTTATTTTATTCTATAATAATTGCTCTTGTGACCGTTTTGAATACGATTCTAGAGTTAACTAAAAACCTACTCTCACCACATGTACAGCTCTAGCGGCTCAAAGGAAATGTCTGAGTCAGCTGTGTGTGATACTTACATCAATAATCAATTAGAAATCCCCTCTATCTGTCGGAAACGCTCAAAGGCTGTCGCTTCATAGAACTAAACCTGTCCAAACTGATGATGACTCCCTCTGAGACAGATATAAAGATATTAGACTTGAGTATATTTTGTATATGCCTAGAGGAAAGCTAGGTTTCACGAATACTCCACTCATATTGTATATAATTTTGTGAGTTTTGTCACTACACAAACCAACATAACAGAATATCATTTCCAGTGGTTGTGTTCCCTTTTAATACTGAAACTACGTGAAGTGGTGAAAAGTATAAAGTTAGGTATCTTAACTACATTAATTGATGTATCATCATTACACACATGTCGATAAATGTAGCATTGTCCATTTCACCAGTTTTAATTGCCTTCAGTACTATTATGACGTAATGAAGTATTATGTAACATAAACATACACACACGTCTATATCATATATTCATTCTTAACGAATAATTTCAAACCAACTCTGTACTACGAAATCAGCAACATTGTTGTTCGCGACTTTCGTAAAAATTGAAACCTGCAAGGGAGCTGTAATACGTCGTATCGATTTACCAAAGGTAGTTAAAAGTGCAGACCCAATTCATGGGGACATCCTACAATAATATTGCCTTCAAAGATGATATAAAAGACCACAGAGATCATTAGTGAGACTGTAGTCTCATGGAGTTCTCTGATAACAACATGCGTCAGGGAATTGTCAACGGTAGATACCAGTTCCTATGGTAACAAGACAAGCCTGCCGTTTTCGGTGATTTCATACGAATACACAAATCACAGCTAACACTTTCAGTATGCGACAATTTGTATAATCCAGAGTTCATTAAAATATAATCAAAATACACTGGTCCAAACCACTCTACCATTCTCTATCACGAATAGAGATATTCTCAAAAACACTCGAAGAATGCAAATGAAGAGTTTCATTTGTAATTAAAAATTATTTGTTTACTTGTTTTTTCAGAAGCTGATTTCTGATTAGTTGGGGTATACTTGGCATTCTCGTTCTCTTAATTTGAATTAAATTGTTGTTTCCTAAATATCAAACTAATTAAGAAGTGTTCACGTTTTTCACTTACCAGTCAGACTAGTTTGGTAAATGATTAACATTGATTATACTGTTTCGCCAATATGTTCTGAGAGTTATCAATCATCAACTACTGTGTCGATGAAAGCCTACAGAAGAAATTGGACATAGCAAAACACTAAGGAACAAGAGCACCAGGTGTTAATACTGACAAGTGCAACATCTAGTAGGAATTTTAGAAGGTCATGTCATACTGTAAAAGTTGAAGACCTTCGAAGCATACTCTTTTATCAGAGTCAGTGTTGCTAGTATTGCATTTATGTCTTACGCTAATTACAGCGAACTTGTATGGTATTCACGTATAGTGTATGTCTTACCTTATATTAGCGGACTTTATCTTTTTGCCTGGTTAATCATTTACGTAACAGTTGTTTTATTTAACTTACATGGATTTGTTCTTCATCTGAGATCTACTGATACAAGTATACTAGTACACGAACTTTAATAAGAAAGGTCACACTGTCTGCAATTGCATCATTGCACAGTCTTGTATCGATGCAAATGGTCCTTAAAGACGAATCTAAATTTGAAACTGTCTTCATTATTATGGTCTAAGCAACGTATAGAGAATTTTATCAATTTTTATCATTTTATTTTACCAGTGATCAGCACTTGCACCACACCCATACTTTTGGTATTTGATAGGATATGATAGGGTTGCCCTTACGAAAATAACGTATAGGTTCCTACAGGGTCCTATAGACCTCTTCCTATAGGCGTTCGTGCCCATAGAAGGTATATGTGTCTATAGAGACATATAGGTTCCTATAGGTAAATGGGTCTATAGGCATACGTCTTTAGAGAACTTATAGGATCCTATAGGCCACTTGTCTATAGGCATTCATGTATGTAGGACATTTCTTAGACGAAGGTAACTATAGACAATTAATTTGGTCCTATAGATCAAATTACCTATAATCTTATATGCCTAAAGAGATCATATATGTATGCTCTCGAAGTCTCCAAAAGGGAGTATCTCTGATACAGATGAATATTGACAAGCCGTCCCTCAAAATAATGGAAAAGATGACATTAAACAATGGTATGGGCTTGATTTCCTGTACTTTAAAATGTGCTCAGTATTACCCAGATTTATGTAGGCAAATGTTGAAATAATCCGGATGGTTTCAATCTTTAGTCTGACAATTGATAAAAAGTAGATTTTAGGATAGTGTATCACATTTAGATTTAATTTGATATCCTTGAAATTAATGCAATTTGCTTTAACTTAGTTTGGCTTTATGTAATTACGTTTAATCTTATATTCTTATGAAGCCCAAAATCAATTTGTGCAATTAGACTTGATCACTATATTTTAGTATAACTGAGTTAGCTAAACTTTGAACATATGATAACTCAAATAGTAAAGGGAACTTGTACAATGTCTCCTCTATTAATCGAATCAAGTCGTATGTTATTCACTTAGGCGAGTCTTGAAAGGATTGTGTTCCTCGAAGCAAAACTGGTGACTGTGTAATGCCTAGAAAGCCAGACCAATCAATTAAACATTAAAGCTTTCAATATCTACATTGAATATATAAATAAAAGATTGCCCAAATATCAATATCATTCATAATCATAGCAGTGGTAACATTAATACTTTCGAAGGATCTATCCGTCTCCGATTCATTTTTACAAGTGAACAGTAAAATTCCATACACCATATATATAATTCGATAAAAATACTTGTATGTGTGTTTTCAAAAAAGAAGCTCACTGAGTGCGGAGAGAACAGTTTTAATCAGTGCATCATTACTTATTGTCCTCCTAGTAATACAGAGGATCTTTTAAAATGTCAGTACTATTTTAGTGTAACCTTGACAATCAGGAAGGTTTTTTTACCAAAACACGTCAGGGGATCGAAATATTAATGCGAAAGCGGTATATACTTGTACGCAATTATGCTTATGTGGCTGCTCTATAATTGCATAATAACCCGCGGTTGCAACCAACATTAGTATGTTTAATACGAGGAAATGTAGCAAAAGGTTCCATAGATTGCTACAAATTGAGCAATTGTAATGAGTACGTACATATGCCTTCAGAATTGTATTGAAAGTAACCATACTGTTTGGTCCTAAAATTAATACATATACTTCTCGAGGTTTACGTTTCCCCTTCAGCTTCTTCCAACAGTCATGCCGGGTAGTATAATCGAGCACAAAAGCGTAACATAACGATTCCGAGGAAGGCAAAGAGTAATATGCTTTCAAGATTAAATAAACCGCCATGGCATAATCGCAATCAACCGTACTTCCCTACATAACGATATCTGACAAAAATAAATAGATACATGCAATAATCCGAGAACCGATATCTTGACGTGACTCAGTACATATATGACTTTATGTATGTCATTTTACATTCACCATCGATTGATGACGTCATTAGCTAATGCACGATCACGGTCTCATTCCCAAGTTATAGCAGACTGATTTCGTTAATGTGTTTTTTACGATGTGGTACCCAATAGCAGAAAAGAAGCAATTGAAATGAATTCAATTGTGATTCCCCTTATCAGCGGATGAAGATATAAGGCATCCTTCGCAGTCAATATCAATTAGTTTTATTATCTCATTTTTACAGGTAAACTTGTTATGCAGCTCTGACAAGATCTAAGAGGTCACTGTAGACATCATCTGTATGCTATCTTGTATCACCTCTGCGTTGAAAGAACAGAGTTCAGGATTAGGTTACCAATGTATGTAAAAGAGTTGAATGTAATTGAAATACTATATACAAGCGCAGTGCACAATTCTCTATGTGATTTGTTTAATTTACAACTACTACAAGATCATTGCAGGGCTTATAACGTATCCGTGGATAGGGAATAGTTTTACTTTAAGAAATGGAATGTTTTGAACAACGTTCTTAACATAATATATGTGCTTTGTACAACTCAAACGTGTTTTCTTTCAAATATTTTACGGTTATGATAGATAGTGATGACTACTTACACTACATTCATCAAAGCTTATCTAGCAGATTGTGTGCTATTAATGAGGTATCGGTGTCATTAACGTCTGCTAATCGGCCATGCTCTCACAACAAATATCAATATAGGGTTTGAATGCTTCCTATTTCACCTTCATAAATTGGTCAACTTTAAAGAACATGTCTCAAGATTAGGAAAATGTATCTTTCAATGGGTACAATCAATACATTAACGATTTGCCTAAGGGTTGTGAAGACTGCACAGCTTAGTTCTCAGGTACAGTTTAGGATTATTGTTTTCACTACTTATCTGCCCCAAAGATGAATCCTACAAAGTTGGTGTATAGAATTTCTTTGTATTTCGCATGGTTGTAGTGGAACTGAATGATGCGTTAAGCTATTATCTCATATTACCATGGGAAATCTGAACACCCGCTTGAGTGAAGGAATCATGTGTCTAAAACGCTAAGCGCTCTCAGAATTTTCTTTGCTTTAATCAGGATGACAATGTCATCATACCTTTACTGTGTCATACATTCTCAAAGTAGATCAGCTCGCCATTCAGCAGTGATGCAAATAAAAGTTGATTATGTAAGGGTTATGTACAAAAATTGCTTTTTTCATGCATATCGTAAAATGATACATATACGCTTGTGTAACCTACATTTCCTATGAAATTGCTTCGCTCATTCTTGGACATAATTGGACACAATAATACTGAGAGCAAAGGTCCATTGGAATTTTACATCTCAAGTTTGACTTGTTATTTCCGAAAGAAATTATATAATTATTGCATACCGATGCCTGCCTTTACATAACAAAGACAGACTGATATAAGCAAAATAGTAACACCCTTTTATATATATTAATCAAGTGAATCGATAGTTTGATCTTCCTGTGCAAATTAGGTAGGAATGTGAGGCAAACTCTTTAATTAATTTCCATAAAATCTTAGTGATTGGGGAATTGAGCAGTGTAGGCAAAACATGTTTTACCATGAAATTATAACAGGAATTCGAGTGAAAACTTTTTATACTTTATTAATATACTCGAAAACCATTAGCAGTACGGGGACGGGGTTTTAGCTGTCCGTGTTGGAGCGTGGTGGGGCATGCATTGTGATCAAAAGAACATGTTGATTGTATTTTCTTGTTTAGTCTATCTCATCATTAAGTTCTTTGAGTATTTCTCTGTCTCTGTCTGAGCCCCTGGAAGTGTATACATAACAGCACCTGCAAGGAGTAAAGCTTATCTTCGAGGCAGTTAACGAATCTTAAGGCAACATGGAAGACTCATTGCTTAAGGTATTCCCATAAGATGTCAAGCTTAATTCACCTGCCACAAACGATCAATATCGCAATATCTTTTTAATCACCTTGATTCTTTCAGTTGCCCACTCCATTAAACAGATTTTCCCTGGAGTTGCTACAACTGATATCAGTGAACATCACTTGGCAGTGAATGAAAAGTATAATGTACCAAAGATAACAGGTCATCGACGCATTGCATTGCCTTAAGGGATGTGAATGCCATCTAGTAATCTTCACAAGTGCCTTACGACCCTATTGTATCACATGGGGGTTACACAAACCTAAATTATAGAAATTTCTGTCATATAACACTTAAACCTTCAAATTATACTACAAAGTATCTTCCTTGCGTATATCTAATGTACAGACTTACATTTTGATAGACAAGAATTCTAAAAAGTGTTTGAACACAATTGACACTCGTTAGATGATATGCTGTCAATGTCAATTCTCGCAAAATACATGCACGAAAACTTCATTTATGTTGACTTATCACAATTACTATCTGGTATGAAATCTATTAGTGGTTAGAACTCAAATGTTCAGCTTACTTGGTCGATTATTTGAACTCGTTTCGCCGACTTGTCAATATCAATAAACGTACCTTAAGTTTCGGTGAAGACACTCATGAAACTTAAATTATTAATCCCCTCACCATCAGACTTGAAAGGATTTCTTGTGTAATACTCAATACGAGCTTCTAACTACGCATTCAATTTTGCGATTAGCTTTCCCATTACTTCATTAGACGGTAGTGAAATCCAATACTGAATGCATCGTTTTGAATCAAGATTGTACACGTAATCCAACTAAAGATTGTCAGAATCTGGCATTGTCGATTGACACGTGTATGTATTGAAGTTGAAGAACCCAATGATCGTTTAGCCATGTAAAAGTACAGTGATGCTATTCCATTTAACTCTTCCATGATATATTTGAACTAAAATCGAAACGACATTTTGAATCCCTATTTTATTCCCAATGGTTATTTATTATCTTGCTTTAAGAATGCTGATATTTACTCTGGATAATTGAATCGTTACCGCAACGTATTCTTTCCACGATTTCAGTACTGTTAGTTGGCAGCAATGCACATGTGAGAGAAACGTCAAATTAGCTAGTTTTCCGCAGTTAATTATCTCGATTGAATGTCATTTTCTAGGATTGTTACTAGAGTTCAATTTACATGCATATGATATCGTATCTACAATATGTCAACGTTCTTTAATGGTTTTTAAATTTGCTTCCTTGCACTCTATTCATGAATCGCCTACCTTTGTCATGCTGTATGAGTGTTTGTGTGGAATGAACCTGTCAATTATGAAAAATATACATATACAGAGCTTTATATCGTATGAAATTGTTGATTTATTAGTGATGAATAAACTTAGTCAGGTTAGATAAAAGTAACGAATCTAACCTTGCTAGATATCCTTCAAGAACATTATCATGCACTAGAATAAGTTTCCTCATGTAAACTCAAAAGATATCCTGCTTTCAGACTTTCAACCATCGTAATTTCATTCTTTAGATTGAATCACTTAGGTAAGACCTAATATGTAAAGATAAAGTAAGGTTATTGAAAACAGAGGTAATGTAAAGTACTTATGTTGTTGCACGCCTCGATATATACATGCAGTCATGCAATTCAGTTGTTTCTGATGGGATAATCGCAGATACTTGCATAACAGGTGCAACTAGTACTGACCACTGGTAATATACAAGAAAAAGTAGTATCTCGTCTAAATTGCAATTTTACAAGGTAATTCAAACTCAAGCTTTGGAATGCAACCAGGTGACAGTCATAAAATAAAAATATAATTATACAATTCCCACCATATACACGTTCACTATGTAATGAAAATATTACAACCCCCTATATAGATGCTTGCATCTACGGAAAAGGACGTTATCTTCACTCTTCGCGTCATGCAGATACCATCGGATCCTCATGTACAAAGGTTCGCATTGCTGCAGTAATATATATACAAAAACATATCATATTTGTATTGTATTGTTATGAAGCATTACTTTCCTTACTATGCGGTTTCCTTTCTCCTCTCTTTACCATAATTTGATTTCTCGAAACAGCCTCCTTCAACACTTTCACCTTTGATATTTCCTCCACTTTAGAGTTATTGACAAGTAATTTGATTGACTCCATTGTTCAACTTCTTAAAGTATAGTGATATCAAGGATCAATCAAGATGTTAATTGAAATGAAAACTATTCATATAAATCACGGAATAAACTTCACCGGGTATATAAGTGGGGGAATAAATTGTGAAGACGAATTTTAAAGCGTGTCATGGTTCTCAATTAGGTAATTTACATTAACAATTTTATTCAGTGAATACTTAATATTAAATGTTTGAGAGTGCTTGAAGAAAGTGTTGTACTACTACCTACCCAGAGACGAAATGATGAATTGATTTCCATTCGCGCTTGCAACATTCCCAGGGCTTTGCCATGTGGAAATGATGGCATAGGTGAAACACTGAAACTACGGATGTGGCTTAAGCAAAACTTGTCCATTATGAATGGCTATGTGCTGTTAGAACGATTACAAAAATAAATTGAGAAAGTGTACATTATTTTCTCATACAACACTAAGAAATTCTGTTCCATAATAATCAACTTCACTGTGGTGGGAAGTAATGGCGCAGATAGATTACACTGAAGGTATTCCCTTCTGTGTGCCATATAGACAAAAAACGTTATATCAATCAGCTGACTTCAAAGACAGTGTCCTCTCTGACAACGATGATATGTACGTTTGATTAGCCTAGTTAAAGTTCATGAGATTGACTCTCTTCTTTTGAAATAACCTGTATGTAGCGAGTGTTACAGTCATCTACACTCAACATTAGCTTAGAGGAATCTCGCACTATACATACACCGAGACGGTGACAATATCAGTGACGTGTTATTTTCAATTTGCCAAACTGAGACGCTAAAGATTTGTTTGTTAAGGGTTTGACAAGGAAATAGAGAGATATATATAAGCTAACAATGTAGGAATAAAACACAGGAGTCCAATCCATCCTCAATGAATAAAAATACATCAATAACCGAGGGAATTCGCATCCTAGACATACAAGCAGATGATGACAATAATGGTGGTGTTATATGGCCAAACTTAGCAGCTGAAGAATCCATTTTAAGATTATTTTAGTAAACTATAATCTTTTCACATTTAGTCTTATAATATTACTAGTGTGCTACCCTCAATACAATGATAGAAGGGAAAACAGTCTATCTAACATGACTCTAATACAAACATTTGAGTGTTGCAATTGTTGAATTATTAGTTTTTCTTTTCTCTGTCATAGCCAACTAACTAAACATTAAACAATGTACTGAGATTGATTGAACCAGAAATCAGACAATCGTGATGACGGAATTGAAATAGCTGAGTTGACGTCGTAAGAAATGGTCAAATGATGTATCGTAAGGAGTCATAGCATGATGTGAATATTCTAGCTGAGATACATGATGATAACTTAGCGTCCTTGTAAATATGATTTGTAAATTCAATACCTCAATGTTTGTCAGCAGATATGCTAAAAAATAATATTGCCATGGTAACATCCATCAGGGAAGATCAATTCAATGTTGGCTCCTGCTTGCCGGTAAAGCACTAGCATCGTGTGATTCTTTTACACGCTCGAAAGGCAAGATGTTTAGTTGTTCAATTCGCACTGGAGAGGTTTTAACAAAGTGTTGAAAGTAAACGTGTGAAGTTATGATCTTCATGTGAAATACATCGTGTTAATAGCTCGCGCAGCGGCTCAATGACTAGTACGCATGCGCGTCGTATATACTATGCGAAAAAAAATGGTTGTTCTCCCAGGGATGCATTGCGGCGCGCAGTGACTACGCATGCGCCTTCCATATACTACGTGCAATACGTGCATCCCCCACGCGCTACCGTATCGTCAATATATGCCTATAGGCGACATAACATCACCATGCATTTCAATATTGTAACAGTAGGTCTGTTGGCGCGATTATCGTAACATTGTAACGAGCATCGTGGCATCGCTGTACCACTAGGAGAAATTGTTACACTATTTGGAAGTTTGAGGCACGGCGGTACTGATACGGACCACTGATGACATAGCACAGTTGAATTTCCGGGTTGTGGAAGTGTGGTTTTGACGTTTATATTGTCGATAATTGATTTTTTTTACATGTTCTAAAAAGAATAACTGCTTTCCTATGTTTGTTGGTACAGTAACATTCCTAAATCATCGAGTTGAATTCAGAAATCGTGATGTTCGGCAACATGTCAACAAAATATTTGTCCAGAGACCAACGTTGGTTGAGGGTCTATGATAAGTTGGCTGATTGAAAATGAACAATATTAATCTAATGGCTATGATGGTTTTTGAAACCAACAACTGCATGGAGTGTTGACTTTCTTTACTTCTCGTCTATATCAGAGAATTAGATGATGTCATTCAATAAAATAAATTTTGATGGTCAATACCCCTGGGAAATGACCCAAATCAAGTGCCAACCCTGGCCCAGGCAGCCGGTCACAAATGAATCTATCCTGCGCGAGCTTATGGGCTTTGCCTAGTTATGATATTATCGACAGGAATAACGTCAGTATAATCATCTAGGTTTATTCGAACGCAAAATGTAAATAATCGCGTGAAATTTCCTCAGGTTTCTGTTACAATACAAATATCATCTTGAAAGCGAATTTTGCACTTTATACTTTGTGTAAACCATTTCTGGATTCGTTGTTACTCCTACAAGGCCTAAAAAGACATTCTTTTGTTCCGGCTGCCCGACCCCACCTAGTGTTTTACGCCGACCATAAACTTCATTTTACCTATTCGAGAAACAATAATAAAATCGCGAAGATTGTGAAGTCTCAAAAGAAGTGGATGTCGAAACGGACATCAACTTAAAAACTTCTTCCAATCTGTAATCTGATGGGAAGAAACCATAACTTAGAAAACAACGGAAAACATAACTACCTGAGCTAGACACTCACATATGAAATACATAACAAAAAATCTATATACCCCACCTATTCTAACACTGACCGTAATCTGAGCCACACAATTGCTTTTGTTAGGCTTAAGTCGAATATCGAATCCTCAACAATTTCACTTAGTAGCTTTATGATTGAACGATATTCAAGACGCCTATTGGTTTCTGCTGGGCTTCTAAAACTATTTTCTTCAAAGTAAACAATGATCTTTTATAGAACTATATTGCCCAAAGTAAGATATTAGTTTATCTCCTCGACTACATCTTTTTAAATAGTAAAGAGCAGTGCCTTCATAGAAATACAGTTGACGTTAATGAAATGATTCTGTAGTTTACTTTTACTGATAGAAGTCTTTGTCTTTGTTTTCGGTGATCAAGGCAGTTAATGCCCGACGCCGTATGTGTCATCCATTAAGGAAGAATTGATTTCCTGGGCAAATTAATGTACGAGCATACGTGTTATTTATATTCTGTAACCTTTAGCTGAACTATCATTATATCAGTGGGATCACTCAATAAACTCACAAGTCGTAGGGTTAATTATGACTTGCGAGTCAATTTAGTTTTATTTCTGTGAACTTCACCTTTACTTAAAAAATAAATGATATTAAGTCGACTATATTTCATATTTATATCAGAAATTGGGTCAATTTTAATGTTCAGTAGAATTGGTATATGTACTTTAAACTCTTGACCTTGTTTCGTTCTATAATAATTGCTCTTGTGACCGTTTTGAATACAATTCTATAGTTAACTAAAAATATACTCTCACCACATATGTACAGCTGATCAGCACTAGCAGCTCAAAGGACATGTCTGAGTCAGCTGTGTGTGATACTTACATCAATAATCAATTAGAAATCCTCTATATCTGTCGGAAACGTTCAAAGGCTGTCGCTTCATAGAACTAAACATATCCAAACTGATGACTCCCCCTGAGACAGACATTAAAATGGACTACATTCAAGTGTCATGTTTATTTACCTAGCGGAAAGATAGGTTTCATAAATATTTCACTCATATTTACCCATATCATTTTGCTGGTTTTGTCACTACATAGAGTGACATGATGACCACTATCATTGCGTGTTAAAGAATACCATGATGTATTTATCGGGTCTGTGATTGGTCTAGTATTGCACATAAGACTTCAAGGTAATTAACATACAGAAACCTCCACTTGTTATCGTCAGAGGACGGGGGTGGGGGTTAGATGGAATTGCCTGTTCCTAATCAATTTTCATATTATCATACCGCAGTAGGAGGCATTTTATGTCTCGTAGGTCTGCCAAGGAAGAGATGATATATAGTTATGACAACAGTTACGTTATAACATTGGTGGTATTTGGCGATTTCAACAAGTGCCTTTATCATACTCATAGAAACGTGACAAATGTAATAGGTGCGTTTATTTATTTATTTGTTTGTTTGTTTGTCTGTTTGTTTGATTCTATCTTTCTTTCTTTCTTTCTTTCTTTCTGTTTTTGTTTTGTTTGTTGTTGTTGTTTTGTTTTTTTTTGGGGGGGGGGTTTCGTTCCTTGTCTGATCCTACTGTTGTCGATGTCATTTTCCTCATTGCAGTTTATTTCTTTGATAATGCTGTCATTTTTATAAGGTGGTAAATAGGGACAATTTAAAAGCCTGAAAATCCATACTTTTACATATCTATATACACATTTGTATTTTTTTAAATTTGTATATTTGACTATGTCGGTCCCTATACAACGTTTATAATATGTATATTATATTCCTATTTGAAATGCATTTGTAATGTTATTGATAACATTAAGCATCAAAATGTACTTGTCGCAGGAAATTACCTTACTACTCAGTGTCTGTCATTGAAATAAATACGTTCTTTCTGCCTTCCATAAATACATAGGTACAAGTTTCACCAATTGAATTGTGTACATAGAGTACCAAGTACTTGAATAGTGACCTCATTTTAATGTGAACTGGATTTGATTTTCTAAATATTTGATGACTGTGATTATGCAAATAAGTGTCGTTCTTCTGACGTCTGTAATTTAATTTGAAATGTTCAAGATATAAAGGCATTTTTTGTAAACGTTCGGTTCTGGTGAGTCACTCATGATTTTTACATCACAACAAAATCGTACGATTGACACGAAAAACCAGTGTTCTGTGACTCTTGTCGGAGTGATCCAGCACTGCCTAATAGGAATATGCAGATAGATGAACAGTAAAAATTATGACTCTTATTACCTTCAGATAAACAGTACTTCTTCTTTATTTAATACATTTTCATATATGTTAACTCACATTGGACCACTGTCAGGACAATGAATGTGAAACAAGTTTCAATTTGGCATTTCTTGGCAATCGCATGAATTTTATGTGATATGAAATCATGGCATCACTCTCCAGAATCCAAAGCTATGAAAATGCCTTCATTTTCCTATTGAAACTACACGGAATGAACAGAGCCATAAAGTTAGATATCTTAACTAGATTAATTGATGTGTGTTGTATTATCATTACACACATGTCGTTAAATGTAGCATTGTCAATTTCACCAGCTGTAATACCCTTTAATATTGTTATGATGTAATAATGTTTTATCCAACATAAACATACGCATCTGTGTATTTCATGTATGAATTATTGTCGAATAATTTCAAATCAACCCTGTACTACTGAATCGACAACACCCAGGGTTGTTTGAACTTTTGTAAAATCGAAACACGCGGAGGGTGGGCATGGGAGGGGGGCTGTTATATGTCGTATTGATTTATCAAACGTAACGTTGTTAAAATCTCATCGTACTCGTGGGGGACATTGTATAATAATATTGCCTTCAAAGTTTATAGAAAAGGCCACAAAGATCATTAGTGAGATTGTAGTCTCATGGAGTTCTCTCATAACAACATGCGTCAGAAAATTTTTAACGGTAATATTAGTTTCCATGGTAACGAGACATGCCTGCCATTTTCGTTCATACGAATAACTAAATCACAGCTAGCATATTCATTATGCAACGTTATGCAAGCCAGACTTCATTAAAATAATAAAGATACACTTGTCCAAACCACTTTGCTATTCTCTTTTGCTTATAGAATGATTCTGAAAAGCAAATTAACAGTTTAATTTGTATTCAAATTATTTCTTCTTTTTCTGTTCTGGAACTAGAGTTCTAATTATTTAGGGTATACTTCAATTTCTCATTCCTTAATTTAGATTGACTTGCTGTTTCCTAAATATCAAAGAAAATCTGTCCTCTACCTTACTTGTTAATCAGAATATTTTGGTCAATTATTTAGTACGTTCATGGAACTGTTTTGTCAATATGTTCTTAGATATTATTCCCCGATTATTTTTTTTCTTCGTTCAGCCAAGGAACATACGAGTGACTTAAGAGGCCATTGTCAATATGAAGCGCTAGACGAGTAGTAACAATCCTTGGGTCACGAGTATTTTCCAGCTGAATGAAGAAAAATGTTGGGGAATAATATGATTATACCATCGCCAGTAATAAAGAACGACAATTGGGGAAACTACTGATAATTTTGACTCATATTTCGAACACAGCAGAACCAATGACGTAGACACGTGTGTTGTCGTGACGTAGAACGACAAGAGTATATATTCCATATTGTTTGTTGAACCTGGTTCGCGCATGATATAATGAGTTATTAATCATTAACGACTGTCAAAATTATTAATATTTCTCATCTGAATGCCTGATATTTTGTAATCGAATTCTATAAATAAGTAGAATAAGAACTAAACGTCTGACCGTCATTTTGAAAATTCTTTTTCAATGTGACACTTACCGACTCGTTTAAACTCAATTTACTTCTTGATTTTGTGAATAAAAACCTACATATATTTACATTTACGTGCTCCATTGGGTTCCAATGTAGCAAATACGACTGTACATCACTACTTGAGTATGGCTGAGTGAACCTGCCATCATCACTCCGGATTTTGTTGTCGCCAAGCTGTTTTAGAACAGTCACGTTATTTCATATTGTTACTTACTATCTTCAATGGTGTTAGTAGAAATGTATGCAATGTTGGAGAATCAACACTAAAACAGCGTACTCGTCAGCGGCAATAACTTTCTTTGGTACTTGAAAACAGAAAACTTTAAAGAACAACACGGCATTGTGCGTGAGGGTCTACTTGATGTTACAGGAAAGAGAACAGTCTTATCTTCATCCCTTTGGCATTTCCTTGGTATAGTCAATGCTACTCTACTCTTATATTTGTTGCCTGAGGGGGAATTATACGAAGCACCAGATGTTAGTCTTTCTTCTCCTTTTTTGAACCACTCTTTCATCCTTAAGAATTTACCTGTATCAAGACTGTTCAAGTGTTTATAACATCAATGCTGAGTGTAATATCCTGAGTAAACGTTTTAGTGGCCATAATATTTGGGTGTTGGGGGTGTAATATTCTTATCAATGTAAAAGAGGCCATTTTCTTTCTTACATATGTGCATAAATAGATGACAAATACCCTCGTCAATTTCAATCCAGATGCAAGAAAAAGTTAATATATGCATATGCCGAATAAATGTTATGCTATCAATGTTTGCCAGCTGTTGGCACAGCTTTGTCCTCATAACACTTTTCTTTTACTTTCTTAACTCCTTGCTATGACGACATGTGTTCCAATAGTAAGGTCCGGGGGTTTTCATTAATTATATGTTGTTTCAGACCAAAACTGGTGCTTTTTAATAGAATCCCCCCCCCCTCCTCACAATAGAATTATAGGGTAGGTGTTTACCTGTTCGTATGTACCCTCCCAATGAAGAATATCTGTCCTCCCTCCCCACTGGATTTCAACTTGCCCGCCAGCCCACTGTCCACCCAATATTATGAATGATTTACCTACTCCCAATCAAGAAAACATTTTTGCTTTCCACTATGCCAACATTCATTTGACGTACACAATGTGTGTGCCCTTCCCCCTACAACTCCATGATTTACCACTGTCTCAAAATTAGGATTTCACACCACAATTCTTAGTTGTTTGTTCCGGCCCCTCCCGCTAACGATTGAAAATAAATTGCCCACCCACCGCAAAATTGCGTAAGAACAGCTTTCCGCAAAAAGAGCTTCGTTGACTGCACCTGAATAGTGTGAAGCGAGGTGCTTATTCTAGACTAATGTCGCCTGTAATCAATATATTGCTTGGCCGGTTAAGCAGAAACCAAACTAATTTGACGTGGCAAGATTTCAAAATGTCAGGTAAATCACAGCTGCTGTAAGCTATTTCCCCTAAATTGCAAATGTTATTTCTTGTTCATTTTACTCGTCAGTGTAATAGTGGACTTAATTTTGTCGACTCAACAGAAGATCAGACATGCTGTCATATGATGACACCAGTTCATCATTTGACGAAACATATAGATATGATCCTAATATTGCCATGGTATTAGTTGGCGTATAGCCAATAATATACTTCTGCAAATTGCGATTCCTTCTTTTCAATAAAGAGTTCATGAATGTTTAGAGCGACCACGATATACGAAATGATGTATACTTTCCTAATCAAGCAGCTTCATGGTGTGCTATAGAGTATAGTAGCGCTTGAAATCAGCCATGCTAATACACTCGAATGGACATAATAGTGATACGGCTGGATAGTTTCGTAAGCTCAAAGTCACATTATCTTTCCTCGGACTAAACCACTCTCTCTCTTTTGACGAATATATAGTGTTGATAGATCAACCATCATCCTTAACAACAGAATTTATTTAATTTGTTTGAACAATATATTTTGAATTGTTCTATTTGATACGCTGCATCAAAGGTTTTCATAATATATAATACCGTCGGGTTCAGTCAATCCGATAAAAATCTGATGTTGTGAATACCGCGCGATTTTTAGTTTACCTTTGTTTCCTATTGTCGTTTGCTCTTTTTTGTCCGTGAGTGAACATCTTCTTGTTCCTACATCTGACACAATACCATAGTAGTTCAAGTTAAAACACGTGCGTACGCGTAGCCTATCAAAATCTGCCTTTCAGTTAACCACCAACATAGTAAAAATAGCATCGTTATATGCGCCATATGCGCTAGAACTCTGTCAGAAGGATACGATCGCAGGTAAACTGAAACTCATAACTTGGTAATTATAAGGGGTGAAGTGTTGTCATTTATTAAGATAAGGGCTATTGAATCGAAGAAAGGGCATAGTGTCTTTATTCAGTCAAAGCAGATATTGAATATTCAGTCAGAAGAAAAGACTTCAGGGAAATAGAAACATTTAGCAAACGCGGTGTTTTTTTTATAAAAATCAAATCTAATCAAATTATTATTCTAACATGAACGTATAACTTTTTACGCACCATTCAGTAAGTTTACAGGAATGTTTTGTTTATAAAATACATGAATAGATGTGCAAGTATGCTATAATCATTGCATTAGATTGTACCGATATTTTGTGATTGTTGCAACCATTCATGTTTACAATTGTTTTTGAAATGGTCCATATTAAGGACACTATTACAGTATATGAGCATTTCATGGGAAGCAAACTGTTTGAACTTCTTCGGTAGATATATATGGCATCTGTCTTATTGACCGTTTGTTTTTACATGAAATGGACATCTGTCAGCCATACAAATGACATAGGCGCCATTAACCATAGACGACGATATTTGGTCTTGCTTTTACCAAAAAGTCACCAATAATTACTTTTCTTGATTATATACTTCTTACTTTATAAACATGTGTCGATGAAATCCTACAGAAGAAATTGGACATGGCAAATAATAAGCAACAAAAGGGCACCAGGTGTTAATATTGAGACGAAACAAAGTCTAATGGGGATTTTTTAAAAAGGTCAGGTCACACTATAAAAGTCAAAGATCTTTGAAACACGCT
This sequence comes from Glandiceps talaboti, assembly GCF_964340395.1. Taxonomy (NCBI): domain Eukaryota; kingdom Metazoa; phylum Hemichordata; class Enteropneusta; family Spengelidae; genus Glandiceps; species Glandiceps talaboti. Next base: position 11,531,723 of record NC_135553.1, read on the forward strand.
CAAACATTCAGTTTGCATTGCATATATGTCTTAAGCTTACAGAACATCAAACTTGTATGATATTCACCTTTAATGTACTTCTTACCTAAAAGCAGACGTCATCTCTTTGCAAGGCCCGGTTAATCATTCGCATAAAGGTTGTGTAATTTACGTTACATGTTCTGTGTCTGAGATCAACTGATACCATTACATGTCACTGAACTTTAATAAGAGAGGTCATCCTGTCTACAGTTGCATCATTGCACAGTCTTGTATCGATCCAAATGGTCCTTCAAGAAGAATTTAAATTTGGGACTGTTTTTATTCTCGTGATATAATTATAAGCAAGGTATAGAGAATATTGTCATATACCAGCGATTAATACCTGCATCGATAACCACGTCTATACTTTTGGTATTTGGACTGCAGTGCAATGCCAAAAACTTCACTGCATACCTTTATGGAAATAGGCACGAGATATTTCCATCTACATAAAATGAGGTGAACCTATACTTTGAGGACGTTTCGGATAAACATATTTGATACATGTAGTAACGGGAAATCCCTGACATGTAATTGCCATTGTGCACACGCTAAGGATATTTGCAGAATTTCTGCAGAGAACACCAGAAATTCTCATTCAGTAATAATTTGGTTAAACCCATGCTGAAAGCCCTCAAGACATACACGCCAAAACAGTCAATTTATGTCAGTGTGTTGAGCAGACAAATGAAACGAGCGAAAGTGATGCTAGCAAAACATGCAAGCAATGTGTTGAATAATTCATATTAACCCTTTCCTGTGAAACAAAAAGTGTGACTTATTGATCACGTATAACATAAACATTATCCTATCAATATTAATACTTTGTGAACTGATTTCACACTCTTAAGGTGGGGTGATACAGTACATAAAAATAGAATTAGCCTTCTGTGAAATAAATATTTTCGTATCCTGAGGATCTGATTCAGCGACATGTTCCAATCAATACATGAGTTCGTCGCACCCAGAGATAAGGGAATACGTAGATTACTAAATGTATTACTTGCTGCTTATTCCCAAAGGGACTTTAATGGGACTGGATTGTGAAGCCACTTTCTTCCTTTTTTTTACCAAGGGAAAAACCTAGATGTAGCAGTGTTGTATAAGTATGCTCCTAAATTGACCAACAAGAGAGTTATCGATTGAAATCTCTGGATTTATATTATATTTGATCAAACTATTTGTCTGCGTTTTAGTAGTGACGTCCTTTGAAAAGTCGCGTCAACACATTAATAGCATAGGAGACGAACTGATAACATCAAAAAACATACAACTGTCGAACATTTGGTGTGTAGGCATATCATACCGTGGCAAAAGGTGTCGGAAACGAGCATAGCAAAACATTTGAGAATTTTTTCGTTCGGTACTAATCTCTCTCGATTGAAGTGTAGCACTGAGATCCAAAACATTTAGTTACACAAATTCCAAAACGTGATACACACTAAAACCGATCACATACGTGTCGACACTGTAGTATACAAATGGCTGGGTATGTAAGCATATTCAGAATGTTTGATGCACAACACACTTTGTACTAACCTTGTAAAAGCTCAACAAGGTGACATGGTTCAAAATGTTACGTAATACCATCTTATTTTAATATGCAACAAGATTTACTACAAAGAATCGTAAAGTTACGTAATCTTCCCCTTGAAAATCCTCAATTTCGACAGTTGTAGTTATTTATACTGTTACTATTAAATTACAGGGAAAAGTGTTACATGTATTTCAATCTATTCTGCCAGAATCGATGCTTATTATAGTCATATCGCATGATGTAAGTTCTTTACGCAGGATGACGTAAATCACAGTACAATATCTATCAGTAATACAAGGTGCCAATGAACGATTTTGCCGGATTTTAGCTGACTGTGGAATTATGACGCATGTTGATATATGGCGATTACAGTTGTAATCTGCTTAGGATTAACGAATATACTCTTACACTAATACGCCCCAAATCCATAATTTCAGGCCATATTTACCAGATGTTTGGACAGATAATACTAATAATAAGATTACAAAATACAAGAACTAAAGTCTGTCACAAGATGGTTTACATATCTTGTTGTAATCCCCAGCGACTGCGTTTTCATCAGGAACTGCCCGTGGGGGAAATTGTATTCGTCTAAATGACAAATGCAAGGCACAAAACAGTACAATAATGGGAAATCAGAGAGAAAAAGTGGGTCAACACCATGTTCAGCACATTTCCTGTGCACACATCGTTTTCCTTGATTTCAATAGTGGAATTATGACTTTTTTGTGAAACAATTATCTGTGAAGTATAGTTATAACACAGTGTTTCTATATTACCTTCAGTGTTTGGCTTAGATCATATCACATATGGTGTGGCTTATTGACCCATAGACTAGTGACCTCAGTTTGTATACAGGGGGCACTTGCCGTGTTCTATTTTATCTAGGGCAAAAGTCATCTAGTACGGAAGTCTTTGGACCATATGGGAAGAATATGTGCCAGAGAATATGATGCCTTATAAAAAAAACTTATCCTTGGGAGGCAGTTGCTACCTAACAGCCCTCAGGGTAATATATGTTACTAGTACAGTGCTCTCATAGCCAGGCAATATGTGTATTATATGTTCTTCCACTTGTAATGAATTTCATTCCGGCAAGACATCCTATTCTAGTTACTTTCAACCAAGTTGTACCCTTCAGAAATAAAAAATACATGCGTGGATTCGTGTTTAATAACACATTACTGTTACCTCGCTGAAAGGAGTGGGTTCTTTTGAAAACATAAACGTGTAATGATTATGTGAACCTTTGGGCAAATCAAGTAAATCCTGAAATGGAACAAACGACAACAAATAATGTTAACATGCTGTGCCGTCTTTGTCAAGCGATTAATGAATGTTGTTTTGCAACTGCGAGCAATTCATTATCCAAAGTGATTGCGTTATCCAAATTAGCCTTGACGTTGGCTAACCAGGTTTATGTAATGAAGATTTGTCGCAAATATGTGGTATTCCTAATGTATATTAAGTAATCAAGGTCATCATTTGTATGCAGTGACAACAAAGCAGGGGAGTCGTGCAGTATATATTCAAGACGAGAGTTTATTAGAGTTGCCGCTATACAACGATTACTGTGAAATACTTTTGTAATAAATCATATTTCAGGAGGCACATAACAGTCATTAATTTTGCGAATTACCATAAGTTGGCTTTAGGGAAACTTAAATCATCGAAGCATCAAGTGAACTAATATGTTATTTTAATCGTTATATTGCCTATAAGTGGGCATATACCTGATGTGATTTATGATGATATTGCTGTGATAAACGATAGTTCAAAGCAGTTTGCATTTTATGGCATGGTATAAAATGTGTTTTCAGCAAAGTACATGCTTTCTACCTTCCATTTTATAGCACGGCTGATAGCACGGCTAATAGTAGGTTTTAGTTAACAGGTGTCGCATCTACACAACTACAAGTTCGTTACATATGTCAATATATTTTCGTTCTATGAATTGTTTTAAGTTAAAGTAGCAATGGTCACAAATAATTAATAATTTCCTAACAGTATAACTTAAGACTTAATATACTCTATTTGGGTTTTGATGCGTTACCTCCGTATGTGTTTAAGTATATCATGTCCATGTATATATGACACATCATGAGAAGATCATGAGACCAGGGACTCGACTGAGTCCGAAAGCGTATGAACAACTACAAAACTGTATCCAGAGTTATTAAGTTCAAAGTGAATTTGTACTCAAGTCACCGGGGTAGATGAGTCTGCATACTTACATATTAGTTACAATATCAGATCATTCTAAAAATCTTGGCGGCGAACATTCACAAATTTAAGTCTGACTTAAATTCAGACCTATGCATTTGATTACTTTTTTTTTAAATGGAAAAGTAATGTTAAGACTGAGGATGACATCCCTTTATAGAATTTTCCAAGTCGAAGTCACGTTTTATTCCAATTACTTGTTTTAAAATTTTATATATGTGAAGGAAAATTCGACAAGAATTTTTATTTCCATAGTACTTCAAAAACATCGCAGGTGGTGAGCAAATGGGCCAATACAATGGACAAAGTGTTCTTTTAGTAGATATGTTGTATTGTTATTCGGCATCAGTAGGGTGGAAACAATGAAGTCTGGGTATCAATTTCACTGACGAGTGAATTGCGTTAATTGGGGTCACATGACACTCTTTACTTGACACCTAGACTGTGTAATTTATTTCTGGGCGTCTGTGTAATTGATCATAAGCCTAAATCTCTTAATGGTGCACTATACAGAATGATGGATATTACCGTGCTAAGTTTCTATGACCCCCATTTGTTGAGTGCAAACCACTCTGTGATAATCATACTTAAATAAACCAGTTAAGTAATTATAAAAACAAACCGAGTAAAGTCAAACTTCACCTGTTTTCTTCAACTTCTATAATGATTTGCAACGACGCAGCACTTTTCATTATGAGAACTTATTATTTTTTATGATTACTGACATATATCCGAACTCGAGTATCATAATAAATGTGTGTGGTACCTCTTTGTCACTGTCCAGGTTGCGTCACTCCCATAGTGAACACAGTACAGTGTTCTCATACGGTCAGAAACCAATGCACAAATTATGCATGATACTTTATTTATCTTACAACGAAAATTTGAAAATGAGCACCCATCAGGGCCATCTGATTCATCGTCCCTAAACGATGTACTCAACATGCCATTCCCTTTATTAAAGGTAAGCAGCTCGATAATTCACGCGCAAATTATCGCTGAGGTGAAATAATATGCTTACGAATTACTTAAACGTATGTTTAGAATATGGTATTTCAGTAACAACTCAATATCTAATTTTTTAAAAGCATTTTGTCAGAAAGTGACGTGCGCCACATCAGGTGAAATCTGATACTAACTTTACACTGAGTACCCAGGTATGACGTTGTGAGCATGTGTCTATTCAAATAATCATCTATGTGTGATACATCAGTGGTGTGTCCGACTACCTTCTGAGCAGGAACGGCCTAGTTTAACATTGACCTTCCGTCGATGATATCCAACTGTATCATCTGCTGCCACTTCTCATTTTCCCACGTTAACGTTGGTAGTATTGCAAGGAACTGCTTCGCTCTGTTTATACACTAACAATGCAACTAGTTTCCTGTGTGCATTAAACGAACGTGGTTGACGAATGTGTAGCCGATCCGACTCTTTGTAGAAACTTGGACTCATGTTGAGATCTTGGCAAGATGCTGTAGGAAGTGTTCATCTTTCATTCAACGGTAGGTAGGTTCAATACAATAATGTTATAACCGTCACACTTTTCTTGCATCGCATATGATATATCTTTTTACTGGTAAAAGTTTGACATAATCAAATGCACACGGTACTTTATATTTATTAGCTCACTTCGCATCTTTTCTCGTGGTCAAGTCGTAATTTTTATAAACCGTAAATTTTGATACACCAAAATAACAGAACAACATTTCTGTTGTAAAGGTTACTCTGAGCCTATCTTTCATCTTTTACACTTTAAATGAGTTTGCGTCATAAAATAAACGAGTCTAGGCATAAGTGATAACACTTTTCCAAACCTGATGGGCTTTTGAATCCATATGGCATATATAGTATAGTGTAGTATTTTCGTATAACACAAAGGAGAGCGTATTGAGCGCTCATCCTTTGTTTGGTATATTGGCCACGCTTTCTGATGCAACTCTGTTTGTTAAAAAGACCATCTTTTTCCAATAGTACATTGTTGATAGAGCTGTAAAAAAGCAATATGAAAATATTCTATACTTTTCTTAAGGTTTAAAGTGCCTACTGTATGTTTTTAAATGTTATAATTGTCTTCAGTGAGCAATATTGAAAGTGTCTACCTCTCCTGAAATCCAGCAATGAAGGATCATTTTTACCTGAAGTACATTTTAGTAACGGACCGAAAACAAATATATTTTTAATGATCACACTACATGTACGGTAATTATGTATGTATGTATGTATGTATGTATGTATGTATGTATACTATGTATGTATGTGTGTATGTATGTGTGTATGTATGTATGTATTCATTTCCGAACTTGTTTATTACCAAACATACAGAATACTTAAGCAAGGGGTTTACACAATTGACCATCTTTTAGTTTCTTGTCAACCAGTGATTTGCTGTCTATTTCTGTTTAGAAGATGCAGTAATGTTCTGTTCTGTGGATCGTCATAAAATGTTGCCACTTTGTCATCTCCCGATATCTAATGTGATACATCTGGCTACCAAAATGGAGCATTAGCACTGGCGTCTTCAAGCTATGCATCATTGCTTAATCGACATTAATATCCCTTTTTACCACGTCGTCATATTTGACCCTGCTATATAATCACCCAGATTGTCTGTGCAGATAGCTGTTGAGATTGATAATTAAGATGTTGTTTTGTTATGTGTCTGTACGTCAACGAACAAACCTCCAACCTCCAACCTCAAACACTTGGCATGTGAATCATGTTCCCACGTCATCAGACAATGGTGTAATTCGGTTTAATTTTTTATGAAAGTGTGCTAATCACCTGAGAACAAATGTCACTCATATCCTTCACCGTCCCTTGAGTTACCTCAGCATGATATTCCATACTTCACTACAATGAATTAGCTACATCCCTAATAGGAAAACGGTAGATCGTGTTGTTTTTCCGAGTTATATTCCATCAAAATCGTCCATACAGCGGCACAATTTCTCCTTGGTTTTCAGCTCAATTAAGATTGATCTTCAATGATGATTAGATACCAAATAAAGGTAATTTGAGTGGAAATACAATATGCCCCAGGTGGTGTTCAGTCCCACGTGATAGACGGACCGCGTTCAGTCGTCCAGTCCCATCATATCTACCTTCAAGCTACACGTTTCATTTGAAGATTCATGACTGTGATATCACGACTATTTCATCGACATTCATGATCAGAAGTAAATTCGTTCAAAAGCGATGTAGTTATCGCTTTCGTGATATTTTAGTGCGAGGATAACAATTGAGACCCAGGGACACTATTCTAAGTGTTTAACAAGACGTTTTCCACTGCAGCGTACTTACTATAGCAGCGAAGATGGAACTATATTTAGATAATAAGATTTCATGTATACGTAATTGGAAGTTGTTCAGCTAAATACATTTTCAATGTAAACCAGGATTGGTGAGGAAGATGTTAACGAGAATGAATTAGCCGTGTTGTTGGCCATCTTGTTAACCGCAGTACAAATATACGACGTCTACATTTTCTTCCAACATGCACCTATCCAAGGTACAAATATACAAAGAGCAAATCTCTCCCCATTAACTCCTACATATGTCTAACAAGTTCTACCGTACCCCTGTCACATCTTTAACGTAATGACTTTGAAATTAACGATCCCTTTTTTTCCTGCTATGCACCGAGCTCGAACAACCTTACATTTGTGAATCAGCATCTAGGTCATATTTTGACTTTCTATCTGGCTTATTACTGCCTTCAGAAATTTATGAATAGTATAATAATGTATTCGTCTATTTTTTTCAATTATTGACTCGAGAAAACAAAAGCACAAAATGCTCAAGGTAAGACATAAATGTTGCAAAGTATAAACATTGTAATCTTGTATGTCAGTACCTTCTGGTACTCAAATACTCTACTTTTCACATCATCTAATACCTGGCCGATTCATTATAGTATAATATCCCGTTTTAATCGAAGTGTAACAAATAATAATCTAGCCATGATTCTGGCAGTTTGAACCTATTAGTCAAATCACAAAGAATGACGACATAAATCACAAAGAATGACGACATATATAATCCTTATGCTCAGTCAATTGAGTGTATTTACTAGTTTTGTTTTAACACTGGGGTAGCTGCAGTGTATCATCCATACGTTAGGATTTCGATAGTTGTTCCTAGGATTACCATACAAATTGACAATTTCAAGGATCCATTATTTTTGCATGTGTATATTTGCATTGCAACTGTGTGAAACATGCCCATTCAATAGTGGGTGTATTAGCCTAATCTGTTCTCGCTGAAAATTTTTTCCAATGGATAGAGCTGTTATTTAACGGATTGGTCCCTTCAATTCCTGTTATTATATACATTTACCAATATACATGGCAGAGGCACTACGTGACGTAGTAACCAGCGTCTATTCAATCATGTGGTTTCCACTTCTCAACAACATATACCTGATGTGATGAATGCATAAAATGGAACATTTCTTGTAACCAAGGAAACTATTTCCAACCTTAATCAATGACACATAGCCTTTACAGATAAGTATGCTGTTTGGATTAGACGAGATATCAAGTTATATAAGACTGGCTAAAAGGTTTTATGTTAGGAAAAGTACAATGAAGATAGTTAATAATTAGTGGTCGATATTATCCATGAGTATTACAGAAACAGGTTGAAATCGTGAATATCTTTGAGAGTGTAGATTTTTGGGTGCGGACCAAAATTCAATTTGATTTGATCTATCGTGTATACAACTATATTTCCCTACAGGTGATGCAGTACTTTTCACGGTGTACGATATTACAAGTACGTTATTGCATCCAAAAAAAAACATTTTCAAAAAAACATTCCAGTTGCGGCTCGTGCAGCTTTAATGTTTAGTTTGCGTGTGACTGACCTTTTTGTCCACAGACCTTGATAGCATCTTTCCCCTACAACGTAAAGTTAGTAACAAAATAGGCTAGAAGTTACGTTTGACGTGCATAAATGGATTGTTGTTATCCCTAAAAGAATGACTTCTTACAAAACACGTTATGCATGCATGTGACATTTCTGACTTTCTGGACTGTTAAAAAAAGACTACCGCGAGTCCTCCAAACATCAAATGGTTCAACTGCTACTTCGTAAATTTCGCTTTATACGGAATACATACAAATAGGGAACCCCTTTGGATGGACATTGTTACACGTTTTTTTAAATAAATATAAATAACTCTGTCTTCATCGTTTGATATTTAAAAGCGTCAGATATGCCATCTATAGAGGTGGGTAAATCCCAAACGGCCATTGATTTATATCTTGAGGGCCACTTTACAAAGAAAAATCGAAAATGATAAAAGGTAAATTTTCGATTCGCTACTAACAAATTACTTCGACGTCTTAACCAGTTTTAAGAACTTTCTGAAGGTATGAAAGCGTATTCGATCCGAACACCTTGAGCAACGTCTCCCTTTCTATGTTTCTAAAACTATAGATATTACTGTTTATATCATTAATCAAAGCGCCTCTGCCCACTAAACCTTTCAATTTTCCGCTTTTACAACACGTCTTTTGTTGTCAAAATATCACATTTACGTCAAAATCCCTTTCCAACAGTTTCAGATTAAAGTAAAGTATGCGAAAGATTCAAGCATCGTAAATCAAAACACATTTATGGCCATGACACTGTCGAATGTTCCTACAGCATAAAATAGCAAAATCGCCCTGTCTATCCCAATCGCCATAACATGAAACTTTACTCAAATTTCCACGCAAAACATTAACTGAATATCAAGAGTATTAACAGTACAGGTCCTGTTACATGTTTTTTACTGTTATGAGATGCTCAAAATATCCACCCTAGGCGCAAGAAGATTAGCATAATAGTCTGTATTATTAGCTTGTTCAAATTGGATAGAGAGGCGCCAGATACGATGTTGCTGATGGCAAAATTAGACCTCTGTGGCCTTCTCTTTCTGAATTTGCTTTAATCTGTAGATATTTAACAGAGAAAATAAGAACGCTGCCAAGGATACTGCATGTACGTTGTCTTGTCCACCGTGTCAATTGTTCCAAAACGTAACAGCTATGAACGAAGCACGAATGCCTTAATTACACCAATATGCGCCTGATCTGTAACTATCTTCGCAATCTGATTGGTTGAGAGAACTGCTGCAGACATCCCGCTGTATGTTGTTAACGTACTTATCCTCTGGTAGAAGTTGTTCTTTGTAAAGAAAAGAATGAAAACTTGTTTGGCGTTTTTCATCAAGATTCAAGAGCGAAAGTGTGTGTGTGAGTAATACCTATACAGTATCGCTGCTATGAACACCATCTCAAGTATGACCAGATCTAAAATGAATTCGATAAAGGCAAAGTCTTTAGATTTTCGTTACTGCACACAATGATTGTTGGAATGCAACAGAACATAGGCGAGTAGATATGTTTGAAGTATATACCAAATTTAATTGAATATGAAGATATAGCCTAATCAATAAAAATTGTTACTTATGTAAATGACTTATTAAAACTAAAAGCTATGTCACCAAGCTTTTCAGAACATATGCAATTAACTATGTTAAAGTATGTACCAAATTATATTGAATTGGAAAAATGCATTCTTAGATATAGGCTAATTACTGAAAATCTTTCATTATACAAATGACTCATTAAAACTAAGATTTACAGCAATAAGCTTTATGAGACATGTGCACCCCTGTATCATAAATGAATCTACCAAATTATGTAGAACTTTAAGCTTGTACTCTTCATATATAGCCTCATTACTGAAAATCGTTAATTATACAAATGACTCATTAAAAGTGAAAGACATCAACACAGTTCTCATGACGTGTGCTATATTTTGTTTGAAGAATGTTCCAACTTATATATAAAATTTGTCACTTTTTTATCATCGATTTATATATTATTGTACTTATTGAAATGAAAAAACTGATTTCACACTCTTCATCAGTCACAAACAGCAAGTAGGATATCGATTTGATCTTGATTATTATCTTCAATCTCCATGTAAGTGAACGATGGTCCTCTTTATTCTAGTCCTATCATGATGAAGAATAGTGGTGGTATAACCCAAACGTTCATATGCACACTTGGTGACATATTGTGCAGGGCATTATGTTATAATTTTTTGACGAGTCGCCTTCATAGATGTCATTTTTACCTTCAGTAGGGGAAGGTTTTATACTAGGAATGAAAAGTCTGTATGTGCGTGTCTGTCTGTCTGTCTGTCTGTCTGTCTGTCTTTCTGTCTGTCTGTGTCATCGTTTTCTCAAAACCAGCTGGCTCAATTGAAACGAAATTCAGTGCACATGTTTTTTAGGGTTATGGCTAGAACTGACTAGGTTTTGGTAAACATAATTGCATATTTAAAGGTTTTCGGTAATTATGATATATCTTTAAAAGGCACACTTCAAAATCAATATAATTTGGTACATACATTGATTATAACAAAGTGCATGTATCGTATAAAATGTGATAATATAGCTTTCACTTCTAATGAGTCATTGACTTAAATAATGATTTTCAGTAATTAGATGGATATATTTGAAGATTGCAAGAGTCAGGTTCTATATCTTTTGGTACATATATTCATGATACAAGGGGGCACATGTCTTATGAGGCTTATTGATGTAACTCTTAGTTTTAATGAGTCATTTGCATAATTATCTATTTTTAGTAATTAGGCTAAATCTTTAAAACAAATTCTTTAATTCAATTTGGTACATACTTCAAACATAACTAATATGCGTTCTGTTGCATTCCAACATTTGTTGTGTGTAGCAACGAAAATCTAAAGACTTATTAAATCCAGATTAAATCATTTTAATTCATAAAACAATTTTATCATGGCTTCCTACTTGAAAAATTAATGTCAAACAACATATGCCAAGTCCTTGTTTGTATCTCAATATACTGTGGTCAACATTGTTTCCCGTTGATTTTTTTCAAGTGTGAAGCCATGATAAAATTGTTTTATAAATTAAAAATAATAAATACCCACTCCTCATCCATATGGTCACTTTAAGAACGGCAACGTCAATGGTGATATCATTTGCGGAGCCAAAAGTTATCTGCAGTGGTTAAGTACAATATACAATGGGAGGTAATTCTTTAGATCAATAGGTAGCCGCTGGCGTGCTGATACACAGGAAAAGAAATGAACCCTACAAGGGCAAGTAACAGATACTGCCAAGAGATAAGCTATCCTCTCTTTGGGGAGAAGACCTTGAAAATGTTACTGCTGGATAGGGACACTACACACAATGTTTGTGGAGTATTCTCTGTGTTACAACCGCTCCGAGGCTCTGCTATTTAATGGTATTGTACATTTGTAAAATCATTCACACATAATGAATAAATTAAATAAATTATGTGATAAATTACATCAGTTGAATAACAAATTCAGATTGAAAAGCTTTATCAGTCATCGGTAGCTTGAAGTGTTCTCCTTGTAGTTCTACGATCGATTGAATTGCTTCCACTATGACATACAACTTCCTCCACTTGAATTCATCACTGTTATAAATGTGTTAAACCAAAATTGATGTGTTTATCCTACGAAAAGGCTTTTCTTTTCGATGACCTCAATTTGGCCATTTACGCAACCACAAAATAATAATCCCACAGTCCTTTACATCTGAATATGCTCACTTCACCACGAGTCAGTTGGCTTATTTGAAAGTGATTCAGATGTCTGTCTGTCTGTGTATATATATATATATATATATATATATATATATATATATATATATATATATATATATATATATATATATATATATATATATATATATATATATACGCACACACACACACACACACACACACACACACAATTCAAGGTAACGCAGGCGTGCTAATACACACACAAAATTAACTGCACAAGGCCATATCTAGTTATTTTCTCTTGCTGTCCCATTGCCACTCTGTCGTCAGCTGTATTTGTTTACCTGTGCTTTATTGATCGTACTTATAATCACACGGGTATAAAACAAACAGTGATAACAGAAAGTCTTTATATTAGAAAAGAAATTTGTGCCAGATTAAAGAAGGTTAGCGAATGATACACGTTATCCAGTATACTGTATAATTATGATATAAGAGAATCAAAAGGTCGTGATATCTGGCGATTGTGTGTGTCTTTCTGTAATGAGAACACACGGGATGTGTACCAGACACCTTAATATTTGATTAACCATCATATTTCATTTATAGTGGATAAACGTTACGAGTTGATCTTACCTTTCTTTCAGAAAACCAATAAAAATGTCACCCCTGTAGTTAAATTATTGTTTATGGGGAGAGGTTGTTTGTTTTTTTCCTTTAACAATAATGTTGTGCAAGAATTTATTTCTCTCTTGGTACTATATATGGAAGAAAAACAAATTTGCTATCCTTGTTTTCATAAATACATTAAGAGAACGGGGGTTCAGTAGTGCTATCAGAATGATAAATAGTCAGGAATGTTATTCCAGGAAAGGCTTGGTGCGGGAGCTAAATGCATGTATTAACTCTATAGAAATGACCTTAGGTCTAAAGCAAACATAACCCAAGGCGAACAAGGAAACAGTATCCTTAACTAATAAATAGCTATTGTGTTAAGACCATAGCACATAATTTCGAAAGGGTTCCAGGGTTCTTTCCAGTACTTACATGTCCTGACTGAATTTACATTTATGAGTTTTTACTATATCTAATATGTTCCTTGTTTCTATCTTATTCATTAGATATGGCAGCATCGGCAGTAATATTTTAAGTTGTTATTTTGATGTAAATATTTTAACATGATGGTAAATATAAATGCACCGGATACTAAATTACCCATAAAATAATCCCGAACAGACCAGGAAGGTCATGTGTTAGCTTGATGATTGTGCAATCATCGTCAAGGATACGTGGTGTAGTCTGTAGCATAGGTCCCAATATTCGCTTAAAGCAGAGGACAAAATGCATTGATATAATAAAGTAAACGTCATTAATAATCTAATCTGGGTCGCCACAGAGTGAAAGCATTGGTTAAGTAATCATGAAGGGGCTCAGTAACTACGACTGTAGTAATACTCAAATCCGTTGCAGTCAACAAATTATATATGTCATACTGTCATTTTGTTCCATATAAATTCATGATGAGAACTCTACCAGTTAGTAGACATAATGCAAAGATGCTTCAGTACCTCAAATAACATAAGACTATTTCAATATAAATTCACTATATTTGATAAAAACTTGGATGTTAAACGAGATCAGATGTGTTGGTTTTATTCACTTTCAACTATCCCTACGGAGATGGCATTGATTAGAATGTATGCGGAAATGACGCACAGGCCTTGATGACGAACTTCCGTTAACCGAGATATTGTTGACTGCTTTTATTGCTATACACTTACTATAACAATAGAAAACACTGGACAACAATAAAAAGGTTGCTAGCAAGGTCTATACGTCACCTCTGCCTAAGTTCTGATCGATGCCAGCTCAATACTAGTATACTGATAAGTGAAAGTGAACGAAACCAACGCATTTCCTCTCATTTGACTTCCAAGTGTTTATTATACATTGTGAATTTACAAGGGTATCATTTTCCTGTAAAGGTTCACGTTAAAGGATGTAGTGATACATAAGATTGTGTTGTACCCGAAAGCGTAGCTGGGTTATTATCGAGCTTATAGATTATATACAGTGTTATGTGGAATATTCAATACCTTTATTAATGATTAACAACTCTTGTTATCATTATTAATCATAGATAAGGTGTTTTTTCTGCAGGTCCCATTCCATTCAACAAGGAAAGATGACATTTTGCTTGAAGTAATTACTCAAAACTTAAATTATGAAAGTCATAAATGTTTTATCAAATTCTAGATAAGCACACACCATAAAGATTATTGCATAGCACATAGATACTGGCAATTTTAAATCGCTGTAAGTCACCATGATGGATGTCTGTGCAATACAACTTGGGAAGTAATCCTAGAAATCTGATATTTAATCTATCGAAAGTATGAAAGGTTATTTTGATGTGAGTCATTGTGTACGAATTCAACGTTGTAGTTGAAACTCTGAATGGACAGGAGCTAGTATACTGCTCTGTGAATAGACTTGTGTGTGCGAGCTCCGTGTAACTACTCGGCTTAATTGAGTGTATCGGGTAAATTCTAGTCATAAAATGACCACTAGCATTCTTATCATAAACATACCCACGTTGTTCAGTTGGTATCCAGCTGGGTAATTACGGTCAGGTTGTAATCATATCTGTGTACACATGCTATTTCAAGATTTGACAGTTGGGAACTTTCACATTGTATATACAAAATTGAATATTTCTTTACTGATCCCACGAACATTAGACTCACTCTTATTTCAGTGATCTTACAGATTTGTCATGATTTTATAATAACTTGGACCAAGTAGCTAGGAGTTAAGCAAATGTCATAATCCCACTTTTACAACACACTTTTAATGGTTACATAAGACTAGATATTCACTGTCACAGAGCTGTCTGTTGACCACCTTATATCTGAAACAGGTTTTTTATAAGAAGTGGTCTTCTGTTGCTTTGGCAACATCAAGTCACGTTTTATGACTAATGTCTACCCAATACAATCAATTTAGTCTGACAAGTAAGGCAAAACCTCCCACACACCAGCCTGTCCAGAGCTGTAGTAGTGACCGTTTCGCGACGAATCATGTTTCTCAAATACACGAAAAAACATTTCACCCACGCATGCGTATCAGCCAACATTTGAGCTTTGAATGACATTGTACATATACTTAGACAACGTTATGTCGTCGTAAGGTATACGGAGTCTAACGCAAGGAAACATTTCGAATTGTTTGATCGTACTTGTAAGTCAAACCCTTCGTTATACAATTTTATTTGTAATGATGTTAATTCCATTGATTTTGTGTTTTAGGGCAAGCGCCTAGAATCCCCCCCCCCCCCTTACACAAATTGGCTAAATCATTGATAGCTTAGAAATGCATTACGCACGGTGGTCCGCGCTTGGAAACACAATTACAATATGTTGCATTGTTGGTGTATATATTTTCAGATATATGTGTTGCGTATTTCATATCTCAGTTTTGCTATGATATATTTACCACTTTCGTGAGTAAAGTTGATAAATGTATTGTTCACATATACACACACACACACACAAAGGGAAAGAAAAAGAAGGAGACAGTCGATTACACATTATCTTTTGGCGGAGAAAAACTCAATTATAGTTTGAGTATACGTCTTTTGAACTTAACAGTTTTTTTGCCTCGCAGCCATTAGGGTATGTACAAGAAAAAGGTGAATGGCAGCTGTGAATAATTGATGAATATCTCAGAACTCTGGCACCAGTAAATTTGTTTCAAACATAAGCCTGCAACACGTAAACTTATAGCTCATCTACGAAAAAAAACGTTCGCATGGACATGAAACCGATCAACGAGATACTATACTGGTCATCGTGAAATATTGCTGTTGCAGCTGCTAATATTATTCTAGTAATACTGACAGATTCCAAGTGTCAGATTCAGTAATTTACGATACAATGAGTTATTTTTCATCACGAGAATACCTTAATAAGTATGATGTTCGAAAGGTACCTGTAAACCCCCGCCGAGAGACATTTCTATCATCTGTTGTAGCGACATCTATTTTAGCTCCGGGGATTTTTATTCCTTTGAGACCAGGTGTTGCTTCAATCTATATCAATCTAATTTGAAAAGTTATTCCCATACCATTTCCGTTATCATTTACATTGATACTATCATAATTATTTGATGTACTTGGTGTGCCTAAATACACTCACGGAGGTGGTATTAATCTTACTGTCTAGCTGTCTGTCCGTACCTGTTCAATCTCACATTTTGTAAATGAAGACATGTTGCCTCTATAATGAATGCAAAGGACATTGTAAGAGTACACCCTCTGGGATTTCCTTGAATTGGAGGAGATAGCTAGCGAATGCTGTAGTAGTGTTGTCTGACCTATTATATGCTTCATAAATTTGCAGAAACCCCTTCATGGTATTGTGAAGTGTGCAAAGTATATCTAATAAGACAACTTGTGAGTATAGTGTAAAAGAAATTTTGAAACGTATAATAGTGGCCTGTGAGTGGACATCATCTTTACGTATTAATAAAACTTACGTCATTAATGTATTCTCAATGGTGACGTCACAGTATGATCTGTTATTATTTATTTATCTATCTACCCATCTATGAAACAAAGCCGACAGAGACTTAAGTGGCGATATAATAGATTTATATTTTCTATCAGAAATGAAAGATTAACATCCAAAATGGTCCAGATAGTGGAAGGTATAGTAGGAGGACTACTACGCTCTATGTATGTAACACAAGGTAAAACCTTGTAAAATGTGTCTCAATGATTCATAGTTGAATCATGTACATTTGTATGATTACATGTAATATGATTTAAAATGAAATAGATATAAAGTCCATTTCTGTAATCCTATCTCACCCCTGACTGTTTCAACTCAAGTGTCAGTGTTACAGATTCATACAGTTATTGTTTTCAGTAAAATCGTATATAAATAATCGAATGTGTTAGTAGGATAACGTGAAGCAGGCAGTGGGGTTTTTTTCGAGTCGATAATAAACTCTCCGTGGGAGCTACAAGTACATGTATACACTTGCGACACTGTTTTAAAAATAGACACGTGTATTGCCATCCGTACATACTGTCCTTCAAGTGGCAAATTCTGTTCAGCTATGCACATAGTTGAGATATTCTGCATGATGTTTTTTTACAGTCATTGAAGAAATGTTTGTTTTCGTATTCGTCAAATTTAGGGTAAAGTTCAAATATTCAGTTCATTGTTGATAATCATATAGTTGTAATGCTTTCGGATGACCAATCCCATGTCATTGTTAATTAATATATTTTTAGGAAAAGAATAAAATATTGTTGGAGGAGCCAGAAAACAAAGATATTATATATCATTCAAGTACCCGTTTATGGGTTTTCATAGTGCTTCGTATTTTTTAGTAGAATAACGCCTTGAACTTTAATCGCAATGTTCTAATCACACTCTCGATATGTACTCAGGGGAATGTATAACATAGTTGTATTATCAAGAGATTCAAACCTAATTTTCACGGTTTAATGGTGATTATTGATACATGCATTGCCTGGCCTTGACTATCTTCTGTTAGGGCATACATCCAGGACATAAACTACTTTCATTAAAATAACCCCAACGGAAGGTCTCGTGAAAGCTTAGGTTGTAAGGATACGGCAATCGTCTTATGAGGTTGGGTTTTCCATGCTGGGTCAAATGTGATGGCTGGGCAGAATTGCTTAGTATTGGCAGTTTGTCTTTGAAATGATTTGACCGTTTGTTATTATCTATTCAGCTCTGCGGTAATGTGACTCGTTAATTTCGTTGCTTTTTTTAATTTTCATTGCTCTATTTCTCAAAATAAAAACTGTTTGAATATTTTGAGTGACATTCTCATGTCTGTAATCGTATTACAATTATTATGATGTGCGACTTAATCAAACGATTACCAGAATTCTCATTTCCTAGCATATATCAGTCGGATAAACTAGATAAGAACGGTAAATATGAATCTGAATACCCATAAATCTTCTGTTTAGCTCACCTCGGTCTTTTTATTTGTGACAGGAATGTCAGCTATAAAGATTACGATGCAAAGTTGGTCATTATACACAAATTGCGAACATAAAAAAGAAATGTACGAATAGAGGTCTTTTGTCCCCTCTCTACTGACTGAGAACTAAGTAGCCTTTCTAAGGATATGCAATCACTATAGAAACAAAACTAAGTCCATTCTTGTCAGATGGTAAATGGTGTACGAATTGATTGCCTATTTGGAAAAGGAGCTATGTTCTGCAAAGAAGAATTGTAGGTGGAGCGCCAAGTAGACTAGGCTATCACAAAAACTCATGTCTATCAAGACAGAGTTGAAAAACATTCACGGGTCATGACAAACTGTAGGAAAACATTACATCCCCCGCATAAACTTTAGATGTAGCAAGTTTCTTTTACGACTAAATGACTATTCATTGGCAAGAAACTTCTCTGATATTTGATGATGTGACCGTTTCGCTACCTTTATTCGGCGGTCATTCTTCAGTTCGGTAGATTACAAACAGAATGGCTAAAAGACTATTCTTATAAGTGACATTTTTGTCACAAATAAAAAAGACTAGAGCAAGCTGAAATGAGGGTTTCTGTCTTTTCATATTGTTATTTACCGATCTTATCTCGCACTAAAATAGGCCCGAACATTGACGATGTTAGGTAAACAAATATGTTGTGCCGACAAGCGGGCAATGACAAGTGCAAGGGCACAACGTCGAACATTTCTACTCATAGCATATACAACATGGGGTGTATTAAGCTGCAGATACTATAATATCACGGTCGTAAACTAAATAGTCGTTTTTTACTGCATGTTTCCTCTCCATGGACCCAAGAATACAAGGTAAAGCTTAATACCTGTGACTGAGCATTACGTACAATAGCTGCGGAAAGCAAACACAGCAATAAAAGAAAATCAATAACCGGTATTAAATATCACTTTCTCCAGAATTTGCTTAATAAATCCCACAGAATTGCCTTTCCCTAAATAAACCCGTGAATGTTTGTTCCTTTGTATTTCACTCCTGCTTGATATTTGGAACTCTGTGGAACATGCATATGCTAAATCAACTACTTAGTGTAAAAATAAAATTGTATGGTTCCTGTTACATTCATTTTTAACTAGGTAGGGTAGGTAGATTTAAAAAAAAAAAATAATTTATATGTGAGTGTCTAGTTCAGGTAGTTATGTATATATGGTCTCTGTTTTATTGGCTTCTTCTCATCATCAGATTTACAGCCATTACAGATTTGAAGAACAGCTTCATATTGTCTTTTTCAGTTGACGTCTGTTTTCGCATCCACTATTTCTTCACAATTTTCTTATTTTTTTCTCGAATATGTAAAAAACAGTTTAGGGTCGGCGTGAAAAACTAGGTGGGGTAGGGTAACCGGAACCAACAACTTTTTTATTTGGCCTTAACAGGGTGCGGGTGATATCTGCTAACATCATATGGCATTTATTCCTACTTAACGAGCACCAAATTGTAAATATTTTACAAGTTCTTGTTTGCATACCGACATAAAGTCTTTCATAATATATCAGGGTATTCAAACTATATAGCTCT
The DNA here is from genome assembly GCF_964340395.1 of Glandiceps talaboti. Classification (NCBI taxonomy): domain Eukaryota; kingdom Metazoa; phylum Hemichordata; class Enteropneusta; family Spengelidae; genus Glandiceps; species Glandiceps talaboti. The sequence continues at coordinate 11,551,665 of NC_135553.1, forward strand.
TCATTCTTCATCACGAAGAAAACATCAAAGTCCTGCTTCTTTTAGTTATCGACAGACAGACAGACAGACAGACAGACAGACAGACAGACAGACAGACAGACAGACAGACAGACAGACAGATAGATATAAAGGCAGGAGAGAGATGGAGAAAGACCAGAAGTCACGTACTCTTCTTCTGAACTACACTGGTATAAATAAAACATGACGATTTGGTCTCAAGAAAGGAAAATCATCAATGGGTTGAGCAATGTAGGTCCCACATGGTTAAATGCAAGCTGGGGGACATAATACTTTGATCATATTTCGCTCTGTGTTTTATTGCAATATCATTCATGTCTTCTGATAGTTATTATCCGCGTTAAAGGCATAACTCCCTGGTGCCTGGCACCCTATTTTGCATCTGACTGACTGTATGTTTTGGAGGTGGCGAACATGTGGTGACTCACTGGCAAGTAATCACCAAAATATTAACATTCCCTATCTGGGTTGTTCACCTGCAAATATCGCATATTTGAATAATCCTGAGAGACACACAATCTGAACAGCTGTTTGCAGGAGAATTTGTCTCAGTTTGAAAGTTTTTTACATTCTATGATACAAACTGATTCATATATTCAACTAATTAATGTATCAAGTTACAATCCTACGACATTCACAAACGATGTGTGCATGATTCATGACCTGTGTGTTTCCCAGAGTACAGAAAAAAGCTGAAAGGTCAAAGCCAATCATTTGGCAAGTTGAGTTTGTTGTTTAACTTAATACTAGACAATAGCATTTTACAGCTGAACACAGCAGGAATGTATGGAAGTGTGCCTTACAACCTGAATTATCGTAAACAAATCTCTCGTACTGTATTCAGCAGCAGGCAAGTAACACATCAACCTCAACTTGTGATATAATCAGCTTTGATGACGAATGTTTATATCACATACAGCCTTTACGGCGATTTCTCCCTTTTTGTACTATATATATTACAATGTAAGTACGTTCCATGATGATGAGACACAAAAAGACGCAAAGTAGAAACATATCCCCCAACGTATGGTGCCATCAGTTTAATTAATCAGCTTACAATCAAGAAAGGATAACACATGGTAATATACCTTCAAATGCATAAATTATTCATCATTCTTACAACTCGTAGAGTAAATATGACAACAGCCCTTCTTAATGATTATATACAAATGCTAGCTGCACTAGCTGCAACGTTTACGTTTTTGAAACGGTATTTGTTAGATATGATAATTTGCTCGTAATAATATACACATTGAACAGTATTGAATCATCTGTAGGTAAACGCATACGTGTAGTTGCTCACATAATGGTAAAGAAAATCCAGATTTTCAGGTCCCCACCCTAAAGTAAGCACCGCCGCCCCTCCCACGCGATCACGATTTCAACTTGTTGCTGTACTAATTATCGACAAAACCAACTTGTAATTGGCATGTGCGATGTCTAATTATTGGCATTTGAACAATATATTGAATATATTGGTAGTTGTCAAATCGAACAATAGCACTCTCGACCGTTACTACTTTAAAGATAAAAGTTCAGAATTGGTTTACTAGCTGCATGTTGGGTGACACAGCACGACAAACAATCCATTTGATTGTTTTGTTTTTCTTTTATATTGGAATTGAATCATTCCAACTTATGCGGTCAGTGTAATGTGAATTTATTTAACGCTATAAAAAAAATCATGTATTAAGCTGAATAGACCTGTTAAATGGTAATTGATGATTGCAACGGGTGATTCAAGTGCAATTACTGTTAAGGAGAATGCATCAAAAGTCTTAATATTGATTATATAACACGCGCAAGCCACTTTGAACAGAAAATATGAGATTTATACCCTTGGCGTTCTACGTCATGAACAACGTGCATCTACTTCATTGTTCTGTGATGGACGAAATATATGAGTCAGGACTTACACATAAGCACCGTTATTTCCTCCAGGTATTCTTAAGAACGTCTAATTTTACTAAATTGCCAAGTATATAATGCTTCCCAGTTGTCAGTCATCGATCTGAGAGTATACTTTACCGTTCTCATATATCACTACGTGTCAAGTAGTTTGACGACGTGGAGTGAAATACGCAGCACATCACAAAAAATATATCTTCAACATACGACTTAAGTTTCTGAAAGGCTGCTGTGTCGTAGTGTTTGATCGAGAACAAACTGACAATCTTATCCTAGACGTGCTAATATCTGAAGAATGGGTGCATATTTCCGGTTCCAAGATGCATTGCGCGAGAGCACGTCGCTTATTTTGTTATATTTAGTCTTGTTTTGTCTTTATTATGTTTGAAATAACATTTTCACCTTGAAATGACGGAAGAACAAGTTGACCTCTTTGATTATGAATGATTTTATAAAACAAAGACTAAACACCATCAATGACAGAGAAGGATTTTACGGGTGAACGGCCAGAGAACAACCAACCAACCCCCAACCCCCCTCCCCCACCACCACCCCCTGAGTAGCGAGTGCAAACCCCTCAACGCGTACACAATACATGGCATTGCGGAGAGACGCGCAGTGCATATTGGAACCGGCAACAGGTTTATTGCTGTACTATTAAACTGACGGTTTTTAAGGCAGTGACTTCATAATATCGAATGGCTGACTCCATTTAATTGTTTGAATTTCTAGAGATTTAGGAGGATATGTATGTATTGGATTACCGCTTATTAAAGCAATATGTCAAAAGGAACAATTTTCGTACCTTTGATGCTGTGTATGTTGACTGGGTGAACTCGTGTTTTTTACAAATCAGATATAAACCTAATGTAATCTTGAGTTAATAATTAAGTTAAAACTTATTGTTTTGTATGCATTATTGAAAATGCAAATTTATAGTGTGCACATGTGATATAGAATTATCAAAACTAATTGGGCTTTTTATTTTCAAAGCTCTTTGTATTTCTTATGTGGCAATTTGAAAGTGATGAGTTCTTCTCTATACGAAAGAAAATTCTCATTTAAAAAAAATAGTGTATGCATGTGTGGTTGTTCTAGTACCTCCTGTCCACGCTCCAAGGAAAATACATTTTCTGTCTGTTTGAATAAAGCCTCGTAGTTCGTGATAGATGTAGTACAGCTGTAGTGTAGTGCGTAATTAGCCATCTAAGTTCAAGATAGTTAACATTATAAAACAACTCAGCCACTTCAGACACAAATTTCTGTGGTACAATATTTCACGCCGCTATGTGTGGCACGTAGAATGAAATCATATGGTCGGCAGATGTAAATACAATTAGAAGAATGTTTCAATACCATGCATTATTAGCCTGAAGGTGGTCAAGCGAAAGAATTAATTGATTTGATCTGCCTGACTTCTTCGAAATGAATCAATAGACATCCTTAACAGGAATCGCCTACCTCTTTGCAATGCCTAGCATGTTGTACATGGTTGCTAGGCGAGACTGAACAAATAAAAAAGTATTCACTGATCACTCTTTGTCGCAAAACCCACATCAAAGACATTCCCAAGAATGTCTAACGCTGATCATGTTGGGTTTCGGTAAAAGGAGAGAGAAAAATCGTTACTGGTGTGTTTGTGGTAACAGTATAGCATGATACTCCCTGTGTTCTTTTATGCTTCAAAGCTAGAGCCGTGAATTGTACGTCTGTCTCCATTTGCTAATACTCTCCTAACAGAAGGTATAGACTTACTGAAATCAGAACACCTTATCAATGCGTTTGTAGGCTATTGTGGACTTTAAATTGTCTATGATAATAGCTCTCCGCTGCTTGATAATTTACCCTTAGTATCAAAAGTGTGAGTTGGACATGCAAATATTTTCCATCGACGAAATGAAGCCTTTATTTGCATATGAAAAGGAAATGTGGCAACGTACATGTATGGATTCGGAAGAGTGGCAACGTACAGACAAGCGCTCCACGCAGTGGACATCAATGATCAAACTCTGACGAACGCCATACATGATGTTCCAATGAAATATATTTCAATGTCTACTAGTGTAAGGCTTGAATTGCATGTACTCTTTTTAAAAAGCAATGTTCGATGAAAACAAAACCTATGATTGTACATGTATTGATGTAGGCATACTCTGATGATGAGGACTTTTCTTACTATATAGGAAGAAGAAGGGACCAATTTATTTAGAAAACGGAAAATAACGTGACCTTGTTTGTGTACATTGTTTTGGCCAAAGTGCATTTTGCATGGTAAATTCAAAACATGTATGCCACTCACACACCTCACTGTGAGTATCGATAAACATGAATTTGGAATGGAGATTGTTACACTGCTGCAATGTGATGGGACACCTCACTGTCCTACAAGCACCTTCTCTATACACACACACACCACTAAACATACAGTATGCGAGGTATTATAATCTGTGCGTATATATATCACTAGGGGTGCTACATTCGATGCATAGTAAACTATAAATAATGATACATTTTCGCTTTCCTTGTCATACTGGGACGGATTAGTCATATTGGGACTGATTAAGTTAGGGTTTTACCGTTTTAATCATTTTCCTAAATCCGTGTTCGTTTGCTAGACACTATTAAGACGTCTGAAATCACCCCGGCCTTTGAAACAATTACACTTTGTGGAAAGGTCAGACCGTGAAATGGATTATATGTATCCGTGTAATTCCTTACACGTAGGCCAACCATATCTATTTCTTTGATCTATCGCTAGGTACCGAGGTACCATATTTGAAGAAAATTTCGGAATTTAACAAAAAAAGTCAGCGCCAGTCTTATTTTTTAATCTGTATTCACTGAAAAAATGTGATTCTATTATTGACTTTAAAAATTAAGTTTTCAAAGTAACAAAAAGCGCACAAAAAATAATACATTTCTAGTTGCGAAAGGTTCATCGCCAGTAGTGTGAATACACATTTTCGTATTTCTCTGTAGAATTCAAACTTAGTTATCGTTGCAGTTCCATTAAATGGAGATAAATTACGTTACCTTTCATTGAATTCACAACTATTTCGATTGCTTTGAAGTGTCCTAGAACACATATTCCCTCATTACTTGTAAATTTCTATTGCCACTGTATTTTAATAGGTATATTTATTGGTCGAGATGACTATGGGAGTCCTTTAGGGAAATACAAGATGGATACTGGGAGCTGAAATTGGAGGTGTTGACCCCAATCCTTGTTCTTGTTTATTAATTTCCTGGCATACGCTTGAGTTGACTAATTTCAATAAGGTCACCATAAGGGCCCAACATTTTATGCTGCCTGGTTATTAGGTACTTTATTTTCAACGCTGATAGTTACAAGCCATGCATTTGACTTTTGGTGTACAAATCCCAGTGCCACTATTTAGTGTATGTGTGAGTGTGAACGCAAAAAATATGTACAGTTAGATATAAGCTTTAGATCTGTTGATTGGAAGCACACACACGCTCACACACGCGCGAGCGCGCACGCGTGCACGCACACACACATGTATGTGTGCATGTATGTGTGTGTATACATTTACATGTATGTATGTATATCGTGTATGTATGTATGTGTTGTGTGTGTGGATGTATGTGTGTGTACGTATGTATGTATGTATGTATGTGTGTGTGTGTGTGTGTGGATGAGTGTACGTACGTACGTACGTATGATGTGTATGTGAGTATGTATGTATGTATGTATGTTTGTTTGTTTGTTTGTAAGTGCTTTATGTGCTATATGAGTGTGTAATTTACTGTTAATGTACACTAATTATTTTTTTCAATTGGCGCCTAGTAAAACACCACTAGTGCAATTATGTTTATGTATGTGTCTCCTGTGTTTATCTATCCAGCCACCTACTCGACAGTTCTTATCAATGCTGTGATGAATGGGAGTCCCTATTAATATATAATGTCTATCCAATTCAATGACCGTTATAGGTTCGCTTGATTACCACGACAACCTTTATTTTGATGTGTATAGAATCGTTTATTCCCTCATCAGACATATAGAAAATTTTCAGACAGGATTGGACAATTTTAAATTATGTGATCTCTGTTGCCAGGGCGTTTACATTGTTGTATGTATTAAGCGTACATATATAACAGTCAGGTAGCATTAGCAATACAATTAATAAGACCAGAATTTAATGATACTCAAAATATTCATTTATCGCAGTGTCGTGCGTTGATGGGCAAGTCCTCACTAAAGAATGGGATGAATTCTGGTTGGTCACGGTTGAATGTGTGTAGGATTGTGTCTTCTTACTTGACAATTTACGAAGAACCTAATGTATCTGCATCTAAGCTGGAGGGCATTTAATGTTCTTGATTAGTTCAGGGAATTTCATTCCTGACTAGGGACCAGAGAACTACGTAACAGCCGACTCGTGGGCAGAATCGGGCTTTGTGCTACTGATCCTATGGTTTTTGATTGGTAATCGTACAATTAGACCATACAAGACGATTGTTGACATCGGTTTGTATGTTCACTGCCAATACAGCAAACAGTACGGATGTACGGACACAAAGTCGAGTGAGTAATTAGTATTTGATGTGTGTTGCTGTGGACGTGTTATCTGTAAACTAGTTCAATTGACTGCCAAAACCTTATGGATATCGTGAAATCGCCTATATAGAGAATATGGTAGGTGCTTCATTATCTACTGTTCGCCCATAAATAACAGGCTTTTTGATTTCGAAGTGCCTCGTGTTCGTCTTGCCAAAATAAGATGACCTTCAGAGGAATCCTGAGCTATGTCATCAACCAGGGATATGTATTATCAGATGCAAGCAAAGTGGCGTTTATATAATATCATATTGCAAGTATATTAACCATGTAATCTTGACTTCAATTCGTGAGATTGTCTTCTCAAATATCACGGAAATTATAGAAAGTCATGAGTTGAGCTTTGCTTATATGATAAACAAGAAGAAACACTTTCTCGCGTATTTTGGTTGCTGAGAATTTTTGGTGTCGGTATACAAGCAAACCGAGAAGATTGGGTGTGTTTTAAAATACTAGTAACGAGTTTTATTTCATTTCCAAATTGTCACCAATTTCGATATTAAAGACGACCTTCAAATGAACAAAAACGTGTATATTAAAATTACAGCTGTCGTTATATACTATACATGTAACACCCAAGCGAAGAACTATTGCATATAAAAAAACGAAGACTTTGCTCTCTCTTTTTAATGACAACTTTGAATAGGTTTACATTCTGCAAACTCATTTTGTGTTTTATGACATTCATATGTTGACATAGTAATATTTTGTAACTAGTACCAACATTTGGAAATGCTAATTTTATATCATTGACACAATTTGTAAAACCCAGACCCATGCAATTAATGGATAATTGCTAAGGTCTTGGCAACAATTGCAACTTCAAAAGGTAACGCACTCTAAAAATGAAATAAACCACTTGGTTTTACGAAAGAACCTTATGTTAGCGTTATTGAAGGTGACTTCCCATCATGTAAAATGCTTAGGTTATTGTTATTAATCCAGGCAGTATATTTTCTAATTCCACCTTTCTATGATGACCAGATGCATATTATAGCTGAAGACAACCCAGGCAATCCAATTTCATTTTTTGAATGTCACGATTATATAATAGCGAGTTAAACGTTGTTGCTAGCTAGCGGCGTACCACCGACTGAGCCTTTCCGTAAAATATGATTGAAGAGTACGTTTATTTTTTGGCGCTCATTTTTAATCGAAAAGTGCAATGATCCTTGCGAGTCGTCCTTTGCACAATTTGTTTTATTTGTTCGCGACTTGTTCTCTTTTATATAGCCCTGTCTAATGAAGGAAAGATTAAATATTAAACAGAAAATCTCAAACAGAGATTTCTCAAGTGTACCGTTTTGGGGTTTGTCGTTCATCTTGAATTGTTAATTGCATACCCACACTAGGTATTCCATGCTCGTCCTTACACTAGGGAAGCGTTTGCGGATTTAAAATAGGCCCAAGGGTCCAATGTGAAAATACCAACTGCGTTGAACATCGTTAATATTACTGACGGCTATACTCAATGGTACCATTTATATCGACGGCTATTCGCGCGACTGTAATAATCTAACGATTCTTCATTTTGTGAGAAATAGATCGGACTTGCGAATGCAAAATCGTATATTTCAAAGACTAAATCAAATTGATGATGATGTATGAGTTACAGTTTTGGCTAGTCTATAACCAACACAACCATGCAGAGTCAATGATTTAGCCTAGGGTAATTTCGAGGTAGTCAAAGAATATGGTATCGATGTAAAGGGTAGTCGACGTTTAAGGTAACAGTTTTAAATGGGATTATGCCTGCGAGCCCGTATGGTATATATACGTGCTTGCTAATCTAGTAGGACGTGCAAGCGAAGCTAACAATAAAGTTAGATTCGTCTCACAGGCTTACAGTTCCTAGGCTTGATTCAATTTAGCATGTATTGCTTTACTTCATTGCGAAATTAAGAGATTCTGAGTGGAAAATATATCCTCGCTATCAAGAAAATCAGGCTTGGTATACATTGCCATGCATACCTCATCACGCATACTTCTAAATCGTTAGAGGTAGTGACCAATGCGATGATAAATATAGAATTACTGCTGTTTTTTCAGTGACTATTACATAAATGCTTTCAACGTCAAAGCTAATTCTTATCATATCATTAAATATATTGGTCATCGAAATCGTTAGCTTACTAAGTATGTTATTTTTTTAAGTTAAAGGAGAACAAAATGTGTCGTGTCATAGTTACATACAGGATACCCCATGACCTGACGACAATTTTAAGAATTATGAAAAGTTTTATTAGACTTTGAAAGATTAAAAACAATATACTATATATTGGTACGAAAGGAGAGAACATTACGTTTTCTATTCGGAAATTTTAGGTTTTCCATCGAAATTCAAAATGAATGTTGATAAAGTCCTATCTCATGGCATATCATGTCGGTCAGACTAAATTATTTATCGACTACTCAGCTTACTAGTATCCAGGTTCGGAAAAGTACAAGAAGCCAAGGCACAACACGTATTATAAGATAGCGTCGCATGACTCGAAATTGTACTGTTATTTTTTTGAAAAACGGCAGGTCGTCTTAGACTTTTGAAGGATAAAACCGGTCTCCTTATCTACTATTACGGTTTTTATCCCGAATATTAAGATATTCCGTCGGGGTTCCAAAGACTATATTGTATTTTTCATACCTTAGGTATAATATCACTGAGATAATACCGATCTGGAATAGAGATGTGTCGGCCTTTTTCTAATCAGTGTTCAGAATATAAGTACAACTGTTACCCTCCTAGCTGATTAACGCTGGAAATGAATACCTGTAACGTTTGCATTGAATATTGCTGTGCAGGAAAATACAAATCTGATACTGTGCAGCCATATATAATATAATAACGTGGACGATGCTTATCTTCAGCAAAGTCTATCGAGTCAAATGCTTCACTTCGCTTTCAGCAACCAGCTGAACGTCAAACCTTAAGCCTGAGCAGATGCAGATTATAGAATAGTACATGTAATTAGAGTCATGTATTTTATGCTGAGAACATTTCAAGGACATTGCAAATCTCATAGGACACATGATTATGAAATAAAACGTATGAATATTGAAAATTCTACATATAATCGAAAATGAATAAGTCATGTTTTATATACATATAGCTATATCAAACTGAGCGATTTTACATACTGAGAGTTGTAACGTTTGTTCTGGAGGTGTAGATAAACTATACAGCTCTACATAATGTAGAGTCCACGTTGTTAAAATGGTCGTTGTCGATGGTAGCAAACGCTTTGATTAGTTTGTTTGGCTTTTGATGTTAACGACACAGCATTACTTCGATAACTTTCACTTCTTAGATAACGAACTGAGCAGTGACATTTAAGAATTACATTTTACTATCGGGGAAGACATTTATCATGCAACACATAATGGTTTCGATTACACTAACAAGAACGATGAAAGCAAGGGTGTGCAAGCTACGTACAACCAGCAATAATCTTTGAAAAAATCATTGTGGTGTCATTTCTTATGCAATACATGTATGAAATATGTCTAGCTATACATAGCAAACGCCATAATACACTTTACAATCAAATGAAGGTCACCTTTCCTTTTACAACTCATTTCTCGTGCTTCACATCTAGGTACCCAGTAGCCATTGTGTACATGAGCTCTCCAAGACTGCTTGTAAATGCATGTATCTTACAAATGTTTTACTCTGTAATCAACCTACTTAATTTGACTGCATCTCTTATCGCTGTGTAATAAAGGAAACACTTCGTGGGCGTGATGGGTTTAGCAGGCCTGGCGTCTTGCAATAAGGCTTTCGGAGATTTGCGATATTTTTGAATGTACAAAATCATGAGTATACTTTCTGAAAATTGTTATGCATTGCCCGAATACCCCATGATTATTACGTCAGAATGTGACAGAGAGTAGAGCATGAAAATGTATGTTTTTGATGTGGAAATACACGTCGCTGGTTAAATTATGAGATTTCAACATAAACGATGAGTAAGGGAGCCTTAAGTAATTACAAGAGGGAGGGCCAGGGGAAGTCAAGCTCCACCTTGCTATAGTCCATTATGCTAAAAAGTGGCCCTCCTTCAATTTCCTTTCTCTAAGATATGACCTTCCCCTTTTAAAATATATCAATTTTTTTAAAAAAAACAGCATTTTAAAGTGGCCATATGGATGAGGATTGAGAATTTATTTTGGATTTTTAATTTACAAAACAGTTTTATCATGGCTTCCTATTTGAAAAATCGATGTGAAACAACATAGACAAAGTCTGTGTTTGTAGCACAATTCCTTGCAAAAAGCTTAAAAGTGTATAAAAAGTTTGTTATTGTACGTACAGTGTACAATAACAAAGATTTTACATATTTATCAATCTTTTGCAAATTATTGAGTTACAACGAAGTATTCGGGATATGTTGTTTCAGATTTATTTTTCAATGATATGCCATGATATTACTTTACAATGGTGGCAGTGATGAGATGTGGTAGCAGTTGCATTTGGAACTGATGGCAAAGGTAGGATCATGCCAAAATCAAAACGTAATGAAAAGTTAGATAAAAAATGAGTCAATTTAAAAGTAAAATGTGACCTTCCATGACCCTCCCCCGAAGACCGATTTGTAAAAAGTGATGACTTACATATCTTGCAGTGTATATTATGGGGGACAAGTACACTGTTTACACTATCTTGATTACAAGGGGATTATATCCACACAACAAAGATACTGTGACAGTTATCATCCCCTTGTGTAATCGAAAACATGAACAAACATACGTTTAGTTTATTTCCGTCTCAGTAAGCCGAAAGCTCAGTTTCCCCAGTAGTATTTTAAGTTCCTTGTAATGTGATGATTGTATTACAAACTGGAATGGACACAATATAAGCAATTGCCCAATAAAGGTTGTCGAAAAAAACACGCGCAAAAATAAATGACTGCGATAGTGGATTTATATATTTTGAACAAGATGATATTAAAGTTATTGACATTTTTTCTATGGAAATCGACTTAAGACAATAAGAACTGTTGATTGATGATATTAAGTTTTGTTGAGTATAAGAGCACCACTACTAAGTGGCCAAAGTGTTCATCAAGAGATTATATGTGTGGCTGTCTTCGCAATTAGTCAACCTGTAAAGGGGAGTGGATGACTGTAAAGATATATGACATTAACGAATTAGTATACAGAGTACCTGCCTATCAAATGGCATTAATGTTGAAGTCACTTTGCCGTTAATAGAAGTAATACATTAAAATGCCATTATATATAGACCGAATAAAGAGGCTAAATGGATTTGTTCTTTAACTCTTGTATCAAATTGACAGCAACAAACAAAATTGGTTTTTGATTTATTTTTGTAACTTATTATTGGACATTTTCACTTTGCATATTATATTAAACTCGAAATATTATACAAAACCTTTTTGGTGTGCGATACGGGCGAAATTGAAATAAATATAACGCATGGTTAGCATATATTGAAATGTCACGATCTGAGTCACAGTGGACACTAAGTGAATTAAATTATACATAATAAACGTTTCTTGCCATCTGTATGAAAATGGATCGGAAAGAGATGAACAAACATGACAACTAAGGATTGGTAAAAAATTGAACAGTTGAATAAATCAGTGAAAGATAATACAAATGAAATAAAAAAGCAAGAAATATAATTGCGATAACATTTCAATAGATTAACACATAACAACATGAATTAACATTAACATTAACATTAACATTAACATTAACATTAAAAAGATAAAAACAACAGCGGCATTAAAAAAAATCTAAAAACTAAAACAAACTGTAAATGATCGTAGGACTGGTTTAAAATGCGAATCGCAGATGGATAAAAGCTCTTTCGAAAAGCTGATTTCGTGTTGATACTCATATTATACCACCTACCCGAAGGCAGCAGTTCAAAAAACGAATGTGCCAGATGGCTGGCATCCTTAATGATGGATGTTCTTTTACGAATGGATCTGAAATGATAGATTGATTGTAATGATGGGGATTTTCACCCAACAATTCTCTGTGCTACTAAGTAGAGATATCTGACAGCCTTAGTTTATAATATATGATCAGTTGGAGAGAGAAAAATATCAGAAGAATGCAATGTATCGTTGACAACAGATTGAAAATAAGAATTAGGCATTTTAGTGGTTTTTGATTTTTACTTCTGAAAAAAAAACAGTAGTTGCTAGCTGATAACAGTAGATAATGAACATAATTTAAGCTTGTCACGTTTTTCTAACGTGTAGCCGATGTGTTTTATGATGAGGGGAACGACTACATGGTATCATCGAGTCTGATTTGCAGCATGTTTACCAACTCTTGTTTCTTAATATATCCTTTAATTTTTGCTATAATGTTGAGATACTTACCTGTTGACAGGTTGACAATGAGTAGATTTACAGTACATTTCGTGCAATTACTGCTGAATATTATTTTAGTATTAATTACCGTACTATGTTGTTACGTTATTTCTTAAAAACAAAGGAGACACTTAAGAGACACTCAAACCTCCAACCGCAAGGGCGAGACCTATGACGTCCAAACCGCTATCAACTCGGACTGCTTTTTTAAGATGGTTTCGCCTCATATATCATAATTGACATATGTAAATTTTAACACCGTATGATTGACAGTTATTTTGCATCTATCTCCTTGGAAACACATGCTTAATTTAAATCAGAATGATTAATGTGAAGTTAGGGACGGGATCAGTCTGTTTTGTTTTTTGTCATTAGAACTATGATGGGTCATTCACATTGCTTTTTACCCATCATGAGATCAGAGTCAATCTGTGAATAAACTCCCCCCCCCCCATAAAAATGAACAGTCCCTAATATCGAGCGATAATGAAGAACACAAACTCAATATATGCTTTGCAATATTGTCTGATTTACACGTTATACGTTGTGTCATCTACATCAAATCCACACTGCTGTATATAGAATAACAATATACTATAATAACCGTATGCTGTGTATCTATTCATGCATCAAAATACTGTTTTCCGGTTTGTTCATTTTCATTCCTTCCACATAATTTTATCGCCTGTGTCTAGTCGGGTGTATTGTACATCCTATATAAACTAAACGCTGCAAAAATAATGATCGCGGATCCTCGTTACAAGATTGGGTCAACTAGATAGATTGTTCATTATTCAACGGGTCCACAAATCAGGGACAATTTGGTTTCATTTGAAGCCTACCCTGGAAGTTCAGTTTCTATAATGCCAAATGTAAAAGACTCATTTCCTCAGTGTAAACTACATATTCTGTTCCTTCATCGTAATTGCGTTATTTTTATGAAATTGACTCGGCAGAACATAGGTATACGCAAACAATGTATTGATCGACGCACGCATCTTTAACATGATTTGCCAATGGACATTTATTTGTGAACGTTTTGACTGAGTTTATCTCATCGTATGATATGCATTTGAAAAATCCAAACGTTATTTCCGGAGTACCCTAACTTAATGAAAATCAATATTGTCAATTTCAGCATGTCAGTTTCAGTCAGATACAATTACAGGTAATACAATCATTCGTTGGTATCCCTATTACTTATGACATCGTCGTATTACAGGAAATGTGGTGTTTATTTCAGAACTATTTGTGTGTGGTGACAGAGAAGAGATAAACAACTATATAGATTCCTAGCAGAATAAAAATAACATTTTTGTGACGCCACTGATCAAATTTTGTCATGCCATGTTTGTTACTACTACGGAAGTCTAGCTACAGGCAAACAAAGATAGACATAAAACTAAAACCATTGTGATTGCATGTGGTAGATTGTACAAGCACAAATAGGTGATGGCGCGATGCCTTGGTTTTGTAGATATATTCACCTTGTTAGCAAGGTAGTATTAATACTGAATGTGGTTACATGATTGGGTTCAATGCGCAGGCGCCACTTAGGGAAAACTTGCTATCAGAGACGCCATTATACCTTTAACATCAGCCACAGTGTCTATTGATAGCTTATCAACATGTTGCAACAATAGTTTTTGGTTTGTATTTATCTTGGTATGCCTATAGCTTGATTTATGTAGTAGTATTGTATTATATTCTTGATTCGGAATGCAGTCATTCGTAATCTCCTAATCTCTTGTACTGTTTCCTTCACTTCACAGATGCCTAGCATGACAACACGTGGACTGATGATACATTGATACAAATGGCAGACGACACCAAGGATATTATATCTCAAGAAATGGAGACTGACAATTTTGATGATGAAATACTGACGGAGGAAGGAACAGACTCCCAACAGTCGGATCGTCGGAGACGGCGGAGACGACGCCGTCGAAAGAGTCGCCATGCATACCTGACAAAACTGACTCCCTTCGAACTGAAAATAATGTACGGTGTAATGTGTTTAATATTAGCAGCGTCATCTTTTTTACCTGCGTTCATTTTTCTAGGTGTAGGTTCGGCTATGTCGCCTGTTAGCGTTGATGGAATAAACGTCTTTCTTGTCGTCGGGGGCGTTTTTCTGTGCATAGGAGGTGTAAGCGGTGGAATTGGTGCTTTGCTCTGTTGGCGTGCAAAGTTAGATTCTCGACGTCCCGGAGGGTGTACGTGCGAAGAAAAGAACACTATTTGTAGATGCAAAGCTTCATATGAACCAATCGCAACTGTGTGACTGTGTACCGTGGTCTTTAATAAGAACTGCTTATTAAATGGAATTTATACTGTGACGGTTATTGGAATTCTTTTGTTTTTACACAGACCTGTGAATCTTGATACTGCAATGCAATGATTATAAGCCTGCTAAGAAGACTATAAGCCCGGGCAAGACATTTTGGTAAAATCGTATACCATTCCGAACTGATAACACATGACTGTCTAGATGTTTAATTGGAGAACAGTTATAATGTGATAACACAGGTAGTGCACAGGTAGTTCAAGACGTATTGTACAACTCAAACAGCGGGATATCACTACTCGCTTACGATGAGACGGAAATACTTACCTGGAGAAATTCACTATAAATTCTACACAACTAGCGCACTTAATATCTCGAACAAAAGCGATACGATACTAATCCTCGTTTACGATGAGTCGGAAATACTTACATGAGGAAATCCAGTAAAAATTGTATACAACTTGTGCGTCTGATATCTCTCACAAACGCCATACGAGTGTTATATGTATGCTCATTATGTTGCACGATCGATGCCACTCGGTAACGTCACCTACGAGCCCTGTCGCAGGCCTGAAAAATACATAACACTTCCAGCAATCCAGTTTTGAAAATATATGGATTTTTTAACACTTTCCTATAAGTACACATCTTTTTATTGATGTAATCAAGTCAATGGCAGTGTTTCATTCATATGATCCAACTTGTTATGGACAGATGTCCGAAGGAGTAATCTTGATATATAAGACGATTTTTAAGAAATTCATATTTCGTTCACGGATTTTAGCACAACAAGCTTACATCGCAAATATGATTTAATCCAGAAAGATGGAAAGAATAAGGAGTAACCATTCTCTCTGCTAATGTATTTATAGCAGGCATACAGACCATATACATATATCTGTATGATCATAACAATTTAGGTGGTTATTACTGACTTGTAAGATGTCGACTTAGGGAGTGTGACGTGACGTGCGTCATAGCTGTCAACGTCAGCACACTGAGTCCAACAATGGTTAAGAGCTCGACGACGTGTAGTCTTTGAAAAATGGACATGACTTGACAAATGAAATTCATTGTAAATCCTACTTTAGCTTCATCGAATGTAAGCTTGAAAAATTACTAGCAATGAATAGTAGTGGCACTATCAAAGGAAAAAATCACGACGGATTTGAAGTGTTTGTTCATGTAATGATTTTCCCTTCAGACATTGATCAAAGCAGGGTTGATGGAAGTCCTATCCCTGTCAACTGATAATCTGTTGGTAAAACTTTGGCTTGTATAAAACGATCTATTGACTCTACGGTTTATACCAGCTTAAGTGGTATTAAAAAGTAGGATCTGTAATAGATTACATGGTAGTTAAAACTGGTAAGGGAATTATGTGATATTTCAAGAAAATTTACTCGGTGTAATTTGTTTTGTTTTGGATCTATGCCAAAATCGGAACGAAACCGTTCTTCTCGGAAGTCCAGTGTTGATGATAATTGGTAAGCAATACTACTGAACGAAGGCTACTTTTCTTTCTCTAAAGTGATTTTGACATTTAAATGGATGGGTTCCTTTCGATTATCCATACACTTAAGACCTCTTTTCTTCGCTGAGAGACTCAATGTGGCCGTGGAAGAAATGTATCGCCACAGCATGGTACAAAACGTACGTGCTCGTAAGTATCTGGGAGTGTTTGGAACCACGACGGTGTTACATTGATATCGTCAAGACAGTATTGCCTTTTCTTGAAAAAAAATGTATTTACACTAATTTGGCTATTTATGTTGGAAATGTTAAACACCACTTCGTGATACCCATGTATGTAACAAATACATTCCACGTGAAAGACGGGTTCAACTAGATACCTGCAGTTCGATATCAGCTTAGTTGAGGGCGCCCTAACGTTGGATAAAAGTTCTTTTTATTCAAGAGTAGGCACATTCGGAAGGCGCGTGGAGACATTAAAGGGGCACAGTCCGTAACGTTGTGGTTTTTGGTGTCTAATTGTGTTGCATATTGAAATATTATTTATATTATTACCAAACATGCAGAATCATGTTCAGTAACTGTAGATGTCTCATCGTACATGATATCAAAATTACACTGATATATTTTCGGGGCACCAATAAATTTGAAGAAGTATAAACAAAATCTGGATTTTTATGCCTCTTTGTTTGTTTATATTCTACCTATGTTATCCATATTTTGCACTGATTTAAATTTGCTTCTCGATATTGTTTTACTAGGCATTGTGTATTTTCACTTCATACACTGCCTTTATATTAGACGACAATTTATTCAGTTAATCTAAGACAGGCTGTGCCTCGTGCTGTAGGCGAACTTATTGGTACAGTTCGTGCAAGTCACAGTGTATATACAGGCGATTCACGATGGGCATGCAGTTTCGCTGAGATGAGATATTAAGTTCAGTGATTCTTAAGATAAACATACTAAAGATAGCAGGCCCTAGAATGATCCCCCATTGTTGAAGTGTCTGGACAATGTGAAGTTGTTGGATAATTATTTTAACTCTTTAAACATTAGAATCTACCAAATATTATTACAAGCATAGTAGTCTGCGTACTGCACATGTTAAAATCGTTCACAATATACAGAGTAGATATTGTGTGATGTATTTAATGTAGTCACCTTGACATAAAACTGTGTATATCGAGTCCCATTGAACTCGATACCTTGTCTAATTCAAACTGCATGCTCGTGCTGATTACCTGGTACTATTACTACAGAATGGCACTTCTCGAATATGGGAACACAATCTTACATCAGGTATCATGACTTTAACCACAGTAATTTCCTTCCTAGCGTAGATATAGTTTAGGTCCTAATGTTATAAATTAAGTGTGAGTCAAACGCGGCCAAGCTGCGAGTCGCCTATGTACAGAATTTGATTACAAAGTCTATTGAATTCCCTTGTGGTAACAGATTGTGTCTGATTGTGGTAATTGGGACACTTCAATACAATCCATATTAAAATGTAATGATATATTAATGTTCCGAGACAGTAATCTCGGTAAATATAACCATTTCCAATGATATGAATGTGTCAGAAATATTATTATTAAAGAAAATTATCCATCTGTACACTGTGTTTTCTTGTAGATACTTTATACATGTGCGAGTAAATGACATAATTGATGGTGTATTTGATGTTGATGGGGATTTTGTGAGTATGTTTTTTTTTCAAGTTGGACGTTAGTGGCGCTATCACACTTTGGACATTTTACGCTGCCAATTTAAAGACCAAGCTAAAAACATTTCCGTTGACAGGAGTATAGTAGAAAACACAACTCGTGAAGCAGTTGATAGAAGGAGTAGAAAACACAACTTGGGGAGCAGTTGATAGAAGGAGTAGAAAACACAACTTGTGAAGCACCTTACAATACAATCAAATCACAGTTTGCTGGGCTGTTGTTTGAGAGCCAACCAAATTACAAGTAAAGTTCAACAATAAATCACCAACCAGTTAAGATTCAGTTTGGGAAAGAAACCATCAAGCGCCACCCCATCCCCCCAGGGTGTTGTTATGCAACAAGAATTACATAATCTTATGTTTTCCTATATTATGTACGTGAAATGGTCACCTTAGAGACACCCAATGTTTATATGCTAACTAAACCAGCGCCCCTGTGGGTCTACCGTTGTTTGGTGTGGTTAAAGTTAAACGACAAAGTTACATAATCTTATTACACGTAAAATTATTAGTGTGCGGAGAAGGCGACATGACTGATGCACAGGGGCGTGTAATATTTCATAGATTGTTGTTTTCCAGGTCTACAGACTAAATATAACAACCTTTTGATTAATATATATTCCTACGTGAAAGGGGAAGAGACATAGAGATTGATACATTTGTAGCAGCAAGATTCGTACGATATTTTCCTGAGGATTGGTGGTGTGTCCGCACCCTTATCAACCAATTGCAACATTGTATCATCCGACAATCTCGAGCTACAGAAGTGAGCCACCAACGTTCATGTTGGCACGATATCATAATTTCTTGAACTCGCACATCATATGCATTACACATAATTCTACCACTACAATTAGGAAAGACTGGTGTTTTTTAATGGCATTTTTGTTAT
The DNA here is from genome assembly GCF_964340395.1 of Glandiceps talaboti. Taxonomy (NCBI): domain Eukaryota; kingdom Metazoa; phylum Hemichordata; class Enteropneusta; family Spengelidae; genus Glandiceps; species Glandiceps talaboti. The sequence continues at coordinate 11,570,895 of NC_135553.1, forward strand.
TTTAGACATTCACAATCTTAGCGTTATTGCATATGTATTGTGCATGCCATGGTTCACCTCACGCGACTTCTTTTCGCGGCGATGTATGATGACGTCATTCGCTCTAGATCTCCTCATATCGTGACATCGAGGTGTTTGTATGACATGACTGTGGACATTTTTCAAATGTTGTGGAGTCGTACGTATAAAGTAGGATATTTTCAAACAATAGTGGTCCTGGGCTACCCTGTGGCAGATATCTTCAGTTTCTGAAAACAATATCGGCCTGATTATGGTTTTTAATTCAAAGTTCAACTTCATGTCGACGTGCGCACTTGCAGTTGTCGTCTGCTTCTTTTCTGTTGCCTCAAGCTTAAAGGGTGAGTTAAACTTCACACGTCGTGTCAAACGTTGATATGGAAAATCCTCTTTATGGTGATGACGATGGTGGTGATGATGATAGTTATTGTATTGGAAGTCCCACAACTCTTATGAATTTTTTTATAAATAACATTCAATCTCTGTGTCGCTGAAGAGATGTCGACTCGGTGACTGGAATCTGGATGTCACGTGCAAACGGAAAATCGACTTGTTGTATGTATAGCGCGAGTAGTTTTGTACTTCGAGCAGTATTCATCCCCAAACCAGTCCAATCTTAGATGATAATTTAAGCCACTAGTTGTAAAAGTATGGTTTTGTAAACAGGTTATCACTTTTCTCCCCTCCCACTCCACCACCACCGTAATGCACAGTAATATTAAATTATATTTATTTGTCAATGCACTTCCAGTTTCACGTACATGTATCGAGGTAAACTATAATGTTTGGTATCTGTGCTTTTTATCATTCCGGGGATTTCGCTAAAAACAACAACAAATGTTATGGATGGGGATCTCCGCAATGATAAAACTCAACACCACAATTATTTCAGCACTACAGTAAAGGCAGTGCACAACAATCAAGTGTCTTTCTTATTTGCACATACAGGAGGCATTCAGATTGGTTAAAATTAGAAAAGCTTGCAATGCAGTAATGTCAGTTTATCATAAAACAATGCATTTCTGATCATTTAGATTCAGGAGTGGCATCTGGACCAGAGAGTTCCCCAGAACCAGACCTACCACAAGACCCTGATGATGAGAGTAATAGTAGAGATCTTCCAAAACCAGGTAACTTTGGTATTGGGTAAAATTCTTGGCCCTCCCTACCCCTGATGGTAAATTGAGTAGTTGAAGCTTAGTATCAATGCACCTGTTATTCGGGTTATCTATCTCTTTGGATATCAGGCTTGAACATAAATTGACAAAATTATATTTTCAGGTTGGTAAGAATTTTTCGCTTCACAGTTTTGAACACATAGTGCAGTCAGTGTATGTAGTCACAACATTTCAATTTGATAACTCATTCATGATAAAAGAATTCTCATGGACACTGCAGACGCAATACAAAAACATAACTACAGACAGGTTTCTAAGTCTTGATTTGAAATGATAAACACGGTTTCAGGTCAGCACGTGCATCACTTAAATACCCTCATGTTGGCCTATTTTGTGTGTGTTTGCCCAGCCCAAGCAGTCAGCAGATCCATGGGGAAACACAAAAATAAACTTCCCTACTTCAGTGAAGACAACTGCGAAGCCAATCATGAACAAGCAAATGACATCTCCACATACACACTTGCTCTAATTAAGTACTAAATAAAAAGAACAAACAGTAACTGCCATAAATAGTAAATTGAGTGACAGGTTTGTTGAGAATAAAAAAAAAAATTAAGATCCGCATTGTTGCACCATTTTAGAAAAACTGTCCTGACCAGAAACAATTCTTTCTCTTTTTTTGGCCCAATGTTGACATTTTCTCTCTTCCAGAATCCACACCTCCACCATCTCAAATTTGGTCAGATGAATCTTGGAAGGAGTTATTACTTTTCTATAGGAATGGTACTTTTCATGTTCCACAAAATTACACTTTTCCACTGGGCATCAGTCCAGGAGACCTGGAAAATGTGCAGCTTGCTAACAACTATGATCTAATGTTTGATAACCATGAATGGCATGACGCTGCAGTAGGTAAAGACAGATTCTCTCAACTTGTTATAAACTAACCTTTAGAACTCTAGTAACAGAAGAGTGAATCATGGTCCATATACCAGAATGATATCAGTATACCACAATTTTGTTCAGAAACTCAGGTGGAAATGTCAAGGAACTCACATAGATTTCACCGACTTATTGACACTAAAAACAATCTTATTTTTTGCTAAAGTGTGACAAACACTATTCTTTTCTTATTCTATTCTATTCTTGGTTCCTGAAGTCATTTCATGATTGTAGATCACATGAATTTTGCTTGATTATCAAGAAACACCAAATTAAAATTCTTTTCACCTCTAGTCTAGTCTAGTAATGGTACACTGTTGCCGCATGGGTCTCAGCAGACATGAATATATATTAGATGAACACTGCATATTCATGACTATCTGAAGGTTATTGACACGAATATTCAAATTTTGGTAACCACAAACCAATGACATAAATATGCGTCATTGTTACGTAGAACAACCGGGGTTTAAACCCATATTTTTTGTTTGAATTTGATAAACCTGGTTTGTGTGTGGTATGATGCTTATAATATATTTGTATTTTATCACCAGATGATGGGATCCATGACATGATGTCTGACGAAATGTAAGTAAACATTTCATCTTCCATTACTTGTATCATAATTCATGCTGTAATCTGATAATCCTTGATTAATTTAGTACATACGAATTAAGAGATGATGTTTTTTAACCCATTAACCCTATTACCTCAGACAGACTCATTGCAATATAAGATAGTAATTATAGTACACGTAGTATGTTTTGTTCTGTACTGTTCTGTTCTGTTGTCTGTGTCTAATGTGTAACAGGGTTCTAGACTAGGGATAGTCTAATGTGAACGTCACATGTTTCCTGAATGAAACCCAACTGGTGCACTTGCAGGACATCTCTTAAATTCTTAAGACTTGTCTTGAACGTGTTCCACATGACACAACTGCTTCTGCTACGTTTAAAAAGATGTACTCTCATATCCAACATTTAAAAGTGCTTGGAGAACCTGAAGTAGAAATGGGGGTCTGTAATTGACCATGATTGTCAATAGTCATTACCATACGTTTTAGAGAAATAAATTTTAAAGCTGCACTAGCTGTAACAAGAGCATATTTTTTGCATAAGACAACCATCGATATATTCACAGAAAATTGTTAAACTACCAATTGTACTTGTTACTTACAGATCTATTTTATTCATGAGTAGTAAAGTAACAGGTTGAAGTCATAATTTAATTTGTTGGGTGCTGATTTTAGAGTGTAGACCAAAAAAATCCATTTGATAGGATGTGTAATGTACCGTATACATGTAGAGTGACACATATACTTTTACCAACAGGTGATTCAGTACTGTTCAGGGTGTACAATATTACAGTATATCTAGCCAACAGTTTCAAAAGTGGTCCATTTGCAACTAGTCTAGCATAACAGAATATTGAATCTGGTTGGTTGATGATGAGGCAACAGACTTGTAACAAAAATGTAAAAATTAAAAATCAAAGAATCTACCAAGCATTCGACTCTACAAATAGTAAATACAACACACTCTAATTTATTGTTGGCCAATATTACAACATGGGAAGATTGATGAATGCTTGATACAAATTTATTCTATTTATCTTGCAGGCTGCATGGAATGTTGGCAAACTTACCAGAAGGTCTCAGAGCTAAATTAGAATTAACAGGTCTATTGCCAAATCTGGATGAGATATCACATTTAAGTTTTGAAGAAATGATTGCATTGCCAGAAAGCATTGTAAAAAGACTAAATGTAAGGCTTAGCACTTTCTTTTATCTGTGTTCCATTCTGCATACAAATATAATTGAAATTATAAAACCTGAAACAAAAGGTCAAAACAAGTCTTACTATTAACACAGCTACATTTCAATGTCTAGCTCAATAAAAATCTCACTAACACCGCTAGAATTTTTTATCTGACTCAATAAACATCATCACATCGAACAGTGCTACACTTCATCAACAGGAATTTTTGTCAAGCAAGACAATAAAGTGTAGCACTGTTAATAAGCCTTTTGTTGAGCCAGATGATGTTTTGTTTCAGGTTTTGTGATTTTCATTGTACTACTACAGTATACTCGGTTGAAAAAAACTTTCAAACTACAAAAGGAGATCCTTGAAAAATAGACAATGTATAGTTTCTTCTCGTACCATAGATTTTATACAATTTCAGTGTTCTCTATGATTTAAAGCTGAAGGTGTTGCTGTCCGCTGGTGTGAAAAAAATTCATTTTATCTTCTTTTAATTATAAAAGATCTCATTTTGTCTTTTTTTTTCAAGCATGACTTCATAGAACGTGTATCAGCTGAGGAGGCAATTGCGCTGTTAATGTTTGCTGGAGAAAGCTCAGAGGCTATATACCACTTATTTGGTTATTTCTCAACAGCTGTGTTTGAAGAAACCTTAATTCTTGCTGAGGAGATTATTCAGGTAAGACCACAAAGTAATATACAACAGTGGCAATAAAAAACAACAACCTAACTTTAATAGTCATTGAAATAGGTTTAATTTCGTTATTTGAACAATTTTTGACAATTTGTCATCAATCACACAGGGGTTTCCTAAGCTCAGATGGAATGCTGGTCAGTAATCAATATCCATTAGGCAAGTCAATATCAAAATATGCTCATTGTTGACTACAAACTTGAAAGCATCACTGTAATTTCTGAAGTATTGAAGTAATGGAAAACAATACCTTGTAATAAGGGACGATTGCACGGTGTCACACAAGCTGAATAAACGAACTCCATTCATTTAGAGGGGAGGGGGTCTGGAATCAGTGTGACTGCTGATTTTATTTTCACACTTCTAACCAAATTTAGAAAACTTTCATACCTTCAACGATAACAGGTTCTGTATTTATCATTGAGATATTGATACTGTAAGTTGATTCAAATTTACTGCTAATGTGATATACAGTGATTGGTTTCCACTAATATCTTAATATGTTTACTTTGTTTTTATAGTGCATCAATCGTAGTAATGTGACCACTACAATTTTCACCATGGTTTACATCCCCGAGTTTACATCATATTTAAAACATGATGATGTCACACTTGTGAACGTTCGTTTAGGGGAGGGTTTTTTTTTTTAGTGAATGAAGTTTGTTTCTTGAGCTTGTATGACATTGTGCGATCGTCCCTAACTCAAGTGTGATTAAATTTCAGGAAAGAGGACCGCCACCTAAAGAGTATAATTATGCTGTGGTATCTGCTTTTGAAAGACACTTTGGAAGACCTAGAACATGGGATGCAGCTGACATTGACCTCCTCCTGCCATTTATAAATGGTCTCAATCCAGAAATTATCAAAAGTTTGAACAGAGAAGCATTTAATGAAATGTAAGTCTAATGTTAATAATTGTTATTAATTTTAAATCATTTTATTAGTCATCTGATAATTTCATAACATGTGCAAAATTATGAACAAAAAAGAAAAGTGGATGGTCTTAAACTCGGCTACACTCAAGTGTAGTACTGATAACAGAGCGTCCCTGGTCAGCAAATAAATTTCCATGTGTAAAAATATTTAATACACTTGAGAGTATGATAAACATGTAATTTTTCAATGGAAATGCTTGTGAAAATAAATGTTAATTTATAATACATGCAGATTCCATCTACAACTCAGACATTAAACTTGATTTGAAACTATTCTGTATTGATTTCACTACATTTGATTTGATGGCAAAGTCATTTCAAAGTTCTTTCAAAATGTTTTCATATTTTTTCCAGAATGAGTACTATTGAATCTGGTGAATTTGAGCCTGAAGGACCAAATCGTCGTGCTACCATACATGCTGCAATGAGACACTGGGGAAGAGTACCATATTGGGATGCAGAAAAGCTTTTAATGTTTGGTGATTTGACAAAAGATATGACTCCAAATGAACTCAGACAAATCAGTCCTGCAATAGTAAGTAACAATAAATTATTAATATGTTAGATGGCTGTTCAACAAATTAGAAGAATACAACATGATAATATCATAATCAATAACCACAATGAATTATGTCACATGTTTTTAAGCCTAATAGTTTAAATTTGCTCTTCTCAATCCTGTTCAGACACATTGTAAAATGTAAGTATTACATAATTAACTTGTGTACTTGTTCAGAATGCCATTTACTGTATTCAGTGACACGTGTTTTCACTGTACTTTTTATATCTCTGTGTGGCATGGTATTTGCACCGCAGTGTACGACTGAAAACATTAGTTGTATATCTCTATGCAAATGAGCATGCAAGTGTTCCATGTAGACAAAATCACATGAAGGTGCAGCCATATTTTTTAACTTCTTCTTTAAAATTTGCCGTTTTAGATAAACTATGTAATAATAACAAATACCAGACAGTGCTGATACTTGGGGTACTTCTTCCCAGTCTTATGGTGTTTTCTGGTACACATGTAACTTTGCTCTCTAAAGTTACAACTGCAGAGAATACCTCAAGTAGCGCACCTTGTAAATATCCAGAGTATGCAACATTCAATTTGACAACTATACCCGGTTATCTTTGTAGCACTGATATAATTTTGTTGTTCTGTGTAGATAATGGATATTCTTCCAATGATAAGCCAGCATGACTTTCAGCATGCCAGGGGAAGAGTTCTTATGGATGTTGTCTTAGAATCCCCAGAGTGGGAATGGTCTGCTGAACAAGTGAAAGGGTAAGTCTCAAATACCATGTTTCAAATTTTGACCCTTAACTACCTTGTTTTGCATTTTGAGCCTTAAATGCTGACATTGTTGGGTGTACTCAAATGTTATTCCTGATACAATAACTGTATTGGTCCTGATCCAAAGACATCATTGAAACTCTTGATTTGATTTAAAGAGTTTGTTTGAATTGTACTTAGCATCTAGCAGGGAAAATTAGTTTTTGTCTAGTCTTGATAACATTCACCACATCCACACTTCTTCAATTCACTGTTGACACTTTTTGCAACTACGGTCATTCTGTGTTCACCTTAATTCCTCTTATGATATTTACTTTCAGTCTTGGAAATCTAACAAAGTTTCTTCATGGGAATGAGATTCGCAATCTGCCATCTTCAGTGATTGCTGAGGCAGGTGACAATCTTGTTGAATCAGTGGAAGGCAGAGGATCTGTAAGTCAGTTTTGAATTATTAAGTATCAAAGACAAATATTTAATGCCAATGCTAAGTACTGATCTTCTAAGAGATAGCCTTGAAGATTAACTCCAGGAATTGGTTTTTGCTCCGTTTTCACAAGATTTCAGACATCCTAAGGAAACATGTATTTTGATTCCTGTTTTCCTGAATATTATAGCTGACAATGCTGGTGTATTTTTATTTCTCTTTTAATAGCAAGTTAGAAATCTTGCTGCCAAGGTAGCAGAGTCACTAGGTAACGTTAGGGATTGGAAGAGTGAGGACATCAAGAAACTTGGTCGAGCTGCCAGTGGACTTAAAGTGACAGATCTAAGAGAGCTACCACCCAGAGAAGTAGCTAAAGCTGTGACTAAATTAGCTCAGAGTGACTTCAGTAAACGACAAAGACATGTGATAATGGAGAGGTTTAAAGAAGGGAGAAATGAGACAGAGAAGGTAGTCATAATCACTAAATCAGATGTATTTTAGAAAGAACATGAAGTGGAGAATGATTTCTACATGTCAACTAGGTGTTTTTTTTCTGGATAAAGACAGGACAAGAATAGCTAAATTATGTATAGGATATAATCATTGTTTTTGCTATTAGGTTAAGGAACCCCGAAAACAGATAGGGGAAATATGGTAAAACATGCACAGTTTCCAGTGAATTACACCATAATTTTGGTGGGGAACCCTGGTATAATGACAGGGAAACTCAGGTAGATTTTACATGCTTACCTCCCTTAACAAAAACACAGATAATCATAATTTTATAAAGATAGAGTTTGACTGGTATCTGATAAAATAACAAAGATATAGAACTGCATGAACAGCCTCATTTGTATGTAAACCATATTTGTATGTAAACCATGACTTATTATTTGTTGAAGCCCATATCTGCAAAGGAAGTGAAACAACTTGGTAACTTAGTGGCTGGACTGAAGACTTCAGATTTCAAGAAGATGAATGCTGAAGATATACAGGAGTCTTTATCTACTCTTAGGGAAGCTTCACAAAAGATGGGGAGAACCCAAAAGTTTGAAATCATTAACAAGGTATTTGAGTCATTTCCTTGTTAATTTTGTTTTGTGTTGTCATTTCTTTTAGAAGAGAACCAGTACATCGGTATTCACATGCACTTTTCTTTAAAATGTTACAAGTATATGCAATCACTAAATCATGATACACCATAAACTGTCCTTATACCATGACTGTGACTTACATAACTGTGACCTCTTAGACATCTGCTAAAACTGTGCTGAACTTTACAAGATTGTACCCTTACTATATTTATATTATGTCCTAGTGCAAAGCTCTCTGACCGGAAGTAGATGTTCTACCTTTGGCTAATTTGTCATTGTAAATCATGGCAGTTGTTCGATCCACACATGTGCATGCCTTGGGGTCCTACCCTACAAAAGTCCAGCAAGTAACCTACTAGGGATGTTCAAATAATACTTTGTTTGTAATCAGAAGGAATTTTTCCCCAAGTGAAATCAAGTATCATGTAATATAAAATAAATTTAACATAGTGGTAATGACTTGGTAGAGACAGCCTATGTAGTGATGACGAGATGACTTGTGTTTGGCGACCACTAAATCCAGGCATGCATATCATGAACTTTAAATGTTTTTGGGTTTTTTTTTAGCTGAAACACAGTAAAGGTGGTGTTGCTGAGAAGATAGTTGAAATGGGGAGCCTAGCAAGAGAAATACCTTTGAAGTCACTGGAGAATGTGTCCATGGCAAATATGGGATGGGACATGACTGACGATGAAGGAAATATGACAAACTCAGATGAACCTCCTGTATCTGGTGCTGGCAAAATTCCATGGAGTCGGGGCCAGGTATGTTAAACACCAGCAAGTATTCCCAGAAATAGTTATCCAAACAGCTAGGGTATCACAAGGAAAAGATATATCCCCAAAATGGATTTGTTGATACAGCTGTGGTGTAGATATAGACTATTACAGTGGTTTAAATAACTTGAAATTTGTTTTGTCAGGAATTTCATGAGATGAATGTATTTGTTGGACATGTGTAGTTTGCATAACCAGCTTTACTGGTTAGTGTGTATTACAATATTGATCCAGACATACAGACACCGAATCATCAAATCAGGCAAAGAAAATCTTGTCATTATGTTTCATCAGTTGTATTGATTCTTTTATATATAACATAGCAAAGAGCTTTAGAAATGCACATATTTTTTAATACACTAACTGACTGGCTCAGAACATTAGGATTTTAACTTTTTAAATGGCAAATGTGGAAAATTGTATTGTTAAGTTATGCAGGTGAAGTTCAGCATGATGCTTTGAGTTTGTGTTCCCTTTCTTCAAATTGTTTGTTACATTGTGATATTTCCACCAAATGAATGTCTTTTGAGAGTACTGATTGCATTTCTTTATTCTTAGAGTATGAAGTTGTTTAGAGAGGTGGTCAAGAAAGACATGTATGAGGGAGGACTTGAGACAGTATCTGCTGATGATATTAGGTGAGAATAGTATTTCAGTTATCAAAACACAGAAGAGTTGAGCTATTAAGTTAAAAAAACAAAACTTGCTGAGGTGTGAAACTATTAATGAAAGATTCCAGCCATGTTTGTACTTATTTACTGCTAGCTTTGCTATTTGGGACACTGTGGATTGGTGTTTTTGGCAAAACCTCAGGAGAAAACAATTTTATTTGAGTTAAATATTCCACACTTACATGGAATGGATGGTGCTGTCTTTAAATTGATCAAAGTTCAATGACCAGTACTTTTAATATTTATCATACCAAATATGCTGCAGTTTTCATATTACCACTCACTGTCTCTAATTGATAAAACCACGCAGAAACCAATCAGAAACTGCACATAGTACTTTTAAGATAGCAAGATTAAATGAATACAGCTTCTTGCAACATGTTGTCCAGAAATGAAATGAACTAATGTGCTACCATGTACACATCAAATGCAGATATCAAATTTTTGACACCCATATGTCTGTGCCTAATTGCAGTACGTTTAATTGGTTGATTTTGTTCACACTAAATGAAGCATGAAATTGCAATCAAGTTATCTTGAAAGTGTGGCACACACAGTTTCTTATTGGTTTCTGCATGGTTAAATCAAACAGCCAGTGAACAGTAATCAGCAATGTTCTGTAATTTAAGCGAAACTAATTGTGTTCCTTCAATGCAATTTATAGTTTTGCAATACAGTATTAAACATACCATTAATGTACTTGGATGTATGTTCAGTGTCACTAATACGTCTCAGTGACACAAAATCAAGATACTCATAAAGACATTCTTTGAGTCATGACTTTTTTTTTTAATTTTTTGGTCCTGATGTTGTCTTTAGTTTTATGGGAACTCTTGCATTGGGCATGACTTGTAAGGACATTGATGGATTGTTCGATGACAGTATTTTATCTATAGCCAGTTCTATGATGAAGCAGTCAGGTTGGACAGATAGACAGGTAGGGACAGCCTGCATCCCTCACTCCCCCTCCTCCCCCACACAATAAGTGTTGCCAGACTTAAAAAGTAGGATGTTACCTTTTGAGATACTAAAAGTAAAGTTATTCTATCAGTGATTTTATAACATTATTTTATTTATTGAATAATAATTATTTTGACTATACTACATAGTTCTCAGTGTTTGTCACCCAAGAAATCTAGTGAGTGCCATTCATCATGGGTCCAGTGTTAATTGTTAATGCAGGAGGAAACCAGAATATCCACAGAAAACTGCTGCTGTTCTGTAAAGTCAAATAGAATGACTCTCTCCTTGCTTACAGTGTGGCAAATTTAAGTAAACCAAACTCGAAACCAAACCACAGTGGGGGCCAGGCCATCAACTGTCATTACTTGTCTATATTGTTACATTTATATGCATTGTATAGCATGAAAGGTTGCAATAGCCAAGCTTACTTACAACCAGTAAGCTGTGTATACAAAGTCTGATTTGATTTGACAAGTATTATGAAAATAAAATAAAGAAAATGCACTGCAGAGATAGACTGACAAATGCATTCTCATTGTCCTAGAATCACCATTTGAAATTGGGAGTAGTGCATTTATACATTTATTTAACACTTTATTTTGTTATCCATTGACATTTACATTCCTTTTTTTTATCAAACAGCTGTCTTGTTTGGCAGATAAAATTCGCAGATCAATGACAAAGGACAATCAGAACTTTACAGCTACTTTCACAGATAGTGATGTTGTGCTTCTGACTGGTCAGTTACTGAAGAAATTCTCGTGAGTATATAATATACCGGTATATACATACATCCACACACACACACACACACACACACAGACACACACATACACACATATAATCACTCCGTTGTTTTTCATATTTAGAGAATGCATTGTATACAGTGGGTCACTAGGTTTTGTGTTCCACTTCATATTTCATAACATACACAAAAATTTCAACAAATTACTGTTGTAAGATTTTTGGAGTAATATTATTATTAGTTAGGAATAAAGTCAGAAATATTAATCTTGATATCCTGCAGTAAAGTAGAAAAAGAAAGTTAGAAAGTATTAGCGAAATAATAATATCGATAGTCATAGTCAATTTTTTTATGTGCAGATATCCCTACCTCAGACTAGATCTCCTTGTTCCAACCAAAGGTGGGAGGATTTGTTACACAAAGGAGGGGAAAAGTTTAGGACCCTTGTTCATGTACTTTGAACTTAAATTTCAGGAGATAGAGTTTCAGGTTGAGACCTCTTGTAGGTTGTCTAAATCAGGCGTCAGTACTGGTCGCTTGTGGACATCAAGTCCCGATTCTTCAAGTTAGGAGGATTTATCATGCCTATGTGAGCATAAATGAGCATAAGTCTTAAGAGAAGTACTTATTTAGTTATAGCCAGATTGTGAGTATTTTTTCAAATGACCAAAATTATTTTGATGTACAGGTTAGAAGAGATATCAAACATACCAGCTGAAGAGAGAGAGATAGCTTATACCAGTATAGGTCAGGAGAAGTTAGATGATGTAAAAGCAGAGAAAAGAAGGAAGTTAGCAAGTCAGGTGTTGCTGGATAGGGTAGGCATGAAATTAGACTAGTGGGGAATATAAAGAAATAATTTATTGTTGGTGCAATGTTTCATCTAAATCTGTAATATACATTTGTGGTGTATGTCTAAACATGCACTGACTCAGGCAGGTATGTGTTTTTAATAGATTGTCATAGGACCACTAATCTCCTGTATTTCCATATCAATTATTACAGTACAGTCTGTTACATGTATCAGTGTTTGATAAGTAGTAATATTTGATGGAAGGACATTTGAAAGTTATGTTTGCTATGCTAATGTAGCTGATTTTCAAGATTCATGTATGTGTCAAACTGAGTCTGTATGGAGGATTCAGGATGAGCGTGCAGTTTCAATGAGATGAGACTTTAAGTTCAGTGATGCTGGCTACAAAATTTGTTAAGATAGACACAACAAAGATAGCAGAGATTGACCTCTCACTGTGAAAGTGTTTCGTTGTGTGGTCACTGTAAAATTAGGTATTTGAATGTAACATGTACACTCTACCAAGTCCAATAGTAGTAGTGGCAAGTGCATGCTGAACTTGGTATCTCATCTCACTGAAACTAAATGCTCATCCTGAATCCCCGGTGATTTCTTTATTAGGGGAAGGACACAGTTGACACTGAGATTGACAGTGAGGACATGGATGTGTTGGGTTGTATGATGTGTGACCTACAGCCTACAGATCTAGAGAGATTGACCAGTGATGCTTTCAGCAATGTGTTATATGATATGCAGACATGTTGCTTGTCCACAGAACAGAGAGACACTGCCAGGCAACATATAGAAAATAATCTAGGGTAAGTCTATATTTACGTGGACTGATCTTTGGTTAATTTTATTCAGTTGACTGCCATATTACTTCATTTTCCATGTCTCTATAGGGGTTAAGCCAAGAAACAAAAAAATACACTTTACATTCTAAAATATGTAATACTTATATGGTGGAACAGGCAAACCAGTTGTTTGCATTCCTTTGGGTTGGAAAGTTTCAAGAGTGCCATTTAAGCACCATTGACAAAGAGATAAAAACACTTCAAACTGTTGATGGCAAGGACATGTACATAACTTTAAAAACAAAAGTCACTGGTATAAAGGAACTATAGAGGGCAGCAGATATTTAAGCATAACTCTCTTTATAATCAGCATAAAAACAAAAGAATCATAACGGTCATCAATGGAGTATCATTACAATTTAACAACTAGGCACTATTCCCAAAGTTCTCCATAGTTAATTTTTTTTATCAAACTGATATCAAGGTATTGCTGGAGGAGTACAAAATTCACATTTGAATCAGGATCAGAGTTGTATTGTGTTCTGTTCAAAAGATTACTGCAGGCGGAACCCTCTTATTTGTTTATTTTCTTTCAAAATTCTAATCTTTTGTAATTATTTGATTCACTTTGTGCAGAGAGACTAGTACATGGCAGAGTACTGATATTGTAAGTGTTGGAACTTTGATGACCACCTTTGGCAATGAAACTGCAAACATTGATCAGGTATGTCTAGACACGCACTTTCATTGGCATTATTTAATACTTTAAAATATACAATGATGATTTTGATTACTACATTTACCAAAGATGACACAGGAATTGTAAACATATAAAAATTGTCATATATATCATATGTCTAATGTCACAATAGGCAGTTTTAAAAATACATGTGCCTGGCAAAGAATGATAAAAACCAAAATGAAATGCTAAATCTGTTATTCACTTTTTGATAGACTGAGTTTGCAGTTGTTGCAGAGGAGATCATGGCCGAGTTTGCTGGGTTTAGAGATAGTACAGAAGAATGTGCCAGAGAATTGAAAGAATTAGATGAGACAACTGGTGATGATGCTGAAGCATTCAGGAGTGTGGCTATCTCTGCTAAACATGCACTAGTGGAAGATGCTCAGAGTCAGTCACCTGCTAGGAAGAAAAGAGGTGTGTGTGTCTTTTGATAGTAGTAGGTGGATGAAATGTCTGAAATGGCTTCGGCTAGTGAGAATATTTTCAATCAACATGCTATCAACTAGCAGCAAACTAAGATAGATACAAACTAAAAGTATTGCTGTTGCATGATGTAGATTACACGAGTGGGTGATACATAGCAATGCCTTGGTCTTGTGGACATAATCATATGTAAACACTGGATATGGTTGAATGTGCTGCCATAAGGAAAACTTGCTTCCAGCAATGCCACCCTACTGTGAGAGTAATTACATAAATGGTCATTGATAGCTCTTATCAACATGTTGCAATGATAATAGTTATAGTGTGCATTAGTATCTGTGTTACATAATTTGCTGATTGACGTTTGATTTTCCATTATTGTAATTCTTGGTAAGGAAGACCATGATTTTCATTGTCAGCTACAAAAAGTTTGACCTTTAATTGAAATGTAATGAATGACAAGTTCGACTATACCAAATTTCCCATTATACCCAAGGCTCTATATTCAAACAAACATCCATTTCAAATTGAAAGGAAAAACACAAGGATTTGAAAACCAGTGTTTTGTATGTTGATATACACAATTTAATGTCTAACTTTTAGAAAATCAAGTGGGGAAATGTGAAAAGAAAGTTGGCTTACATTACATAGTACTATTTTGAAATCAAGTCTTGCATGCACTGCCCAGCACCCTCAGTGCCATGGTGTGTGTCCTATCCACTAGTGTGGTATTCTAAGGAAATAAAAGTTACTTTTGTGACTGACTAATGACTACTTTTTACAAATTACAGCAACGTACTCCCCTACTTGTGATGAGATTGAAATTCTTGGAGAAGGCAATGTTGCCTGGACTATTGAAGAACTGACTGCTATGGATACTGTAGAGTTTGACAATTGTGCAGAAACTTTAGGCCAAGTAGAGAGTTTTAGTGGGGAACAGCTAGACGCACTGCTTGAGAAAGCCAAGGAAGTAAGCACTAAATGTAAAAAAAAAACCTGTCTTTGGTTACTGTTTCCAACTCTGGTTTCTTACCAATTTACTACCTAACATATGCTTTGATTTGTGCCCACAGTGGTAAACTTGTGCAAAACATGGCCAGTAATATGTTAATGTGTGCACACATTGACCAGTTCTGGGAGTCTTCTGTCCCAGTTACTGTACAATTAATTTAAAGCTGTGCTTGCTACAACTGGCACATATTTTGAAACTGTTTTGTATAATGACTTAAGTCATAATAGCGTACACCCTGAACAGGATTGAATCATCTGTGAGTAATAAAAATTTTTGTAGCAATACATATATGGTGCAATATATCTTATCAAATTGATTTTGGATGTACACACAAAAATCAACACCATAATGAATTACATTTTGATAATACTTTACTATCTACAGATAACATAGACCTCTAATTAACATGTACAATATCTAATTATTGGTATTTTGATAATTTTCAGTGAATATATTGTTGGTTGTCTGATTGAAAAAACTAATACCCCGGTTACAGCTCATGCATGAGGTTTAATACTTGATATACCCCCAGGTAGTACTGTAGTCACAATTCTTGCAACCACTATTTTATGTTTCTAGAGTTGGGGACCAGCAAACGATATGATACCTACTGAAATACAACAATTAGGAAGGATTGCCAGCAGATTTAGTGTCAGTGAGATAATGCAACTGAATCTAACTGACAATGATGCAGTCTATAGCATTGCTATCTATGATGACTGGACACCAGAACAGGTAAAGTATGCCTAGTTCATTCATTCCAAAGTCTTTTCTTGATATATATTCTTTTGCAAATGAGTCGGACAATGAAACAAAGTTTGGTTATACATGATAATTTATTTGCTAAAACTTTCAAATGTTTGGGCCCTTCACAGGAGATCTTTCTCAGGGAGGTAAAAGGAATATGGTGAACTCAGAAAATGTGAAAAGGGATAAACTAAAATGAGCTGTACAAAAATGCTACCTAGAAAATGATGAAAAGAGAGTTTGAAATGGTTAGAATAAAGAATGGAGATGGTAAAAACAAAAGCCAGGTTTAAAAAAATTAGATACAGAAATAAAAACTGTTCAAAACATACATTAGAAACTAAATGGGTTGAAGACAGTCTCCTAATGATGAATGGCAAAATATTGGTCTACTTAGTTCCAAATAGTGGCAGTTTCAAGAAATGATAGATGGTGATTTACTTATTTCAAGTATCTTGTGTTTTGAAATTTGTCTTCAGAATGTTCAAATTTGTGAAGACTATAATGTATATCTGTGATTAACATTGTCTCTTTTCGTACAGCTAACAGCAGCATTTGAAAGTTATCTTGCCCTGAATGGTGGTTCAACAGATTCATTTGATGGAGCAATTCTTGTGGCATTAGCAAACTTTGTTTGTGGTATGTCAGCTGCCCATATTTCATCACTGCCAAGTAGTAGTTATGGGTATGTAAAACTTTGTTTTATTATTTCGGTCTACCTTATAACTTTTTCTGTGGTGGGGTAAAGATGGCTGCAAATTTCAAAAATGTTTTTTAAAAAAACCAAAGAGAATAAGTCAAGTTTTTGAATACACATGCAGTACTTTTTGTAATGATATGTACCTTCTCTATTTTTATTTTTTTTTGGTTCCGGTCTCTTTCATGATTGTAACACACCTCCATGCAATTATCCAGCAACTTATGACCATTCAGAAAGGTTCTCATTTACTGGCCACATTGGAGATATCATCACTTCATATACAATCATGTATTAAAAGGACTATAAATTGCTATATATAACAAATCACTTTGGACTGTTGTTACCGATCAAATTCACTGTGTTGTATGCCATGCGGGAGGAGGGGGATGCTAAATAGTTCACAATGATATAGCGAGTCTTCAAAGGGAGTTAGGTGAAGAACATCAGAATCACTAACCATTGATGATACAAGATGGTTATAGTCAATGGGCCTCCAGGTGAAAAACAATTTTTTTTATTTAAGTCAAAATGATATAAAGTTAATAAACTAGGTTTTTATTGAGAGTTATGACATAGTAAGGGATAGGGCCAAGGAAAAGTTTGATCTGTGACAAATTGTCATGCACCAGTGGTGCATCCTCAGAGAGCACACTAACTATTGCAATGATCTTTATACTATACTACAATAAGAAAAGTTACTGAAAATGCTTACAATTGAAAATGAAAGTTTTATATTTGTATTCTTTACAACAGTGAAGCTGCAGCTAGTGTTGGTGAGTTATTGAACTGCGACACTACTCGGTGGACTGCATTCAAGTCACATGCTGTGAGTGAATATGGAGAAATCAGTAGTTGGCAACCTGAGGTCTTTGCAGAAATTGGCTCAGTTATTGGTAAGATTTACTATTATGATAATGGTGCTTTAGTTCCAGTGATGTATAATGATTAACAATGCATCTATAATCCAGTTACTCAAATGCCATACTGTTCAATTTCAAATCAGTTGTTGATAAAGCAGTGATGATTCATCTCTCACACCAAATGATCAGTAAAGTTTCACATACTCTGTGTCTGATATGTGTCGTACAGGAATTTGTGTTGGTACATTTTAAACATGTTGAACACTGTAAGAGGCATCGTCGTGTCAGTGCAGTATGGTTGTATCTGCAATACAATTGTACAACAGCTACGACCTTACTGCACTGACATGACGGCATATGCTTTTAAGTTTAGCATGAATAGTAAATTTTTTTTTAAAGTATCTCAGGCAAAATATGTTTTCATCTCTCAGATTTATGTACATATATACATTTCGAAATCTTGCCAATTGTGTGGTAAATTGGAAATCAACAAATCCTATTATCGAATTATTCAATTGTCACTTAGATATTATAAATTTTGTATTAAACATATTTTTATGAAACAGTGATGTGGAGTGCAAACAACAATGAATCTAAGACTGAGTCTGTCATAAAGCAGATCTTGGACAGTTCAGTTGTTATGATATTGTATTTTCTTTTTGTCCTGTTTATATTCAGCTGGTTTCACAGCATCAGAACTAGGTAGTCTAAGTAACATAACTCTTGCTGGTGTCAAACCACATGCTGTGAGTCTTATAGACCCAGAGACATTTGCTGTGAGTATGATTTATTTGAATTCCTCAAGGACGAGACTGTCAACCCCAAATCAATTACATGATCTGGGGTGGTATAGAGAGGTGTAGTGAATAGTAGAAATGGAACTATGCATGAAGTTTCCTGGATTTTTTTATTATATTACAATAAATTTTATAAAAACAAACGTTTTCATAGTTTGACCACATGATGGCATCCTTTTCCCACAATCCTGAAACTTGGTTGACAGGTACTCAGTAGGCAATGAAGTTATCGTTGGAATTTTGATGACATTTAAGCAGATTTTTGGAAAAATTTGGAAATGTAATACCTTTACCATACATTGTTAATTTAGAAAACTGATTTTCAGTAACATGATGAAAAGATATTTCAAGTTCTCCAGAAACTTTAAAATTTGAAGACATTTCCTTTAATAGCAGAAATATTAATAACTTTTAGTGTAATTTGTGTTATAAATAATGTTATTATTAAATCTTGTACAGTAATGCTCACTTTTGATAAACACTCGTTTACTTATCATTTGTTCACCAAATCTCAGAAAAAATTAGTCATTTTCAGTGTTTTTCGTAATTGTTAAAATAGACCTTTTCAAGTGGACCTTTATGAATTCTACATCTTAGTATAATGTAGATGTACATTGTATAATACATACTCTATGTCAAAATATCACAAAATAGAAATAGTTGCTAAAAGATAATTAGATGTGGGGTGGGGGGGGGGTATTCCCCACTATTTTTCTTCATTCAGCTGACAACCCTTAAGTCACAAGTATTTTCTGCCTGAATGAAGAAAAATATTGGAGAATAACATAATCATACCAGTGCCAGTAACATCAATGAAAAAATAATGGCAATTTTAAATATTGTGACGTAGAACGACCAGGGTATAAATTCCATATTTTTTTTCCAACCTAGCCTGTATGTGCATGATATAATCACATGAAGGACAGACTTCATAATCAAAGACTTGGCATGTATTCCCAGCTACCCCCCTACTCTGTTGTAAACCATTACCTTGACACGTTGTAATTACATGTATCCATATTTATTTCAAAATATACAATGAAGTACAAGTGTTTGAAAGTTTGTTTATGGTTCCTCCATCAGAATGCTTTCAGCGTCTACTTATTGAGATCATTTGACCAGCAACAAGCAGAAGCTGTCACTGAAGAACAGAGGGCAGCATTGTCATCAGATCAGTCAGATGCTTTGTATTATGCAGAGTATGGCAGTACCTCATCAGAGCCTACCAGATCTCCTGATTCTGATAACAAAGTTACAGGAGGAGCAGGTACGAGTTGATTTACAGTTTTTAACACCTGTGAAGTGTGTCCATTTTGATCTAGGATGCGTGTTCTATACGCATAGCATCACCGTAATGTGATTCGAAGGCAACCTACGCATTCTACACGTAGCAGATGTTGCTACGTCAAAATGGCGGTCTACATGTGTTAAGTTTTTCGGCTATTAAATGTCATATCTTTTATATCAGAGTTCGGAAACATAACTGTAAACTGATCGTTCAGTTTTTCATTTGAGTAGTTGCAGGAAAAAAGGCAAAAATACTGACAAGTACTGACATGTTTGGAAAACAAAGTCATGCATTTGGCCTTTTGGACAGAAGATGTCAATGCGCGTGTGCACATTCCACTGTCTTTCATGTTTGTGTTCTGAATGTGTAACTAATCACAGCTTTGTACATGTCATTATGTATACACATGCACGATAATACTCCCGTACACTTTCTAATTTGTATCTAAACCTCTCTAGTGTGTGACCTTCTCCTTAGCTATACTTGTGAAAAAATGTTCATTCGTTCTGCATTCTCATTTTTTCGCCAAAATCGGTCATAGTTTAGCAATGATCTCCCAGAATAAAGTAACAAGTGCACCATAGCCATGTGATTTCAAAGCACCCTCTTAATGTAATGAAGCTCATACTCAAACCATTTCATTTTATGCTTTAATGATATCAAGACAGCCTACAGATCCATGCAAGCTTCTCCCTTCCCCTAGTCTCCACCAGACAACTACAGCTGTTACAATTTCTGAACCCTCTTGTGAAAACATTCTCGGGAGAACACTGATATGTGTTAATTTAATTTGGCATACCACTTTGTGTTTTGGGGGATCCTTTCACATTTTTTTTATTTTTATTAATTTATTTTGCACCACATCTCCTGAAGTAATTCCCAATCCTTTATTACTTTCTTTTCCAGGGGAAGTGACATCTCAAGTTGATACAGTCAAGCTATTTATTGCTGTCATTGTGATTCAAACCACACTGGACATCATTCTCAGGCTGTAAGGACAGAGATATTTAAATTATTGATGCCAGTATATATTAGAATAAGTTAATTTACAAATTGAATTTATATATGTGTTCAAGTTTATCTATACAGTCCAATCGATTGACTATTATAACACAATTCCTGATCTCTCTTTTATTGTAAATATAGCTTTTGGTCATTTTCTTCGTATTTTATCATGCTAATTCTATGCAGTTAGTTATACACTGATGTAGCACTTATTCTACATTTTAAAAAGAAAATCTTTTTGAAATAAACAATCTTTGTTGTTATCATTAGTAAACACATCTGCGAGTGTGTCTGTGTGTAATCTCCAAAAGTGATCAATTAGTGACAAAGCATCCTTGGCAAACTCTCCATTTCATTCTCTTTTGAACTTCATATTTTGACCCTAGGGAATTACCCAAAGTTTTCATACGAAACACTGGTTCTTTTGTGATTGTGATAAATTATAAGCCTTGTATGTGCCAGAAGTATTGCCAAAGTTTGAGGGGCATAGTCAATAATATCTGAATGTTTTGTTAGTGGGGTGGGCATTATTTTGTCACATGTGAAGAATTACTTATCCTTGTAACTGAAAGTTTAGTGGTTGTTGAGCATTGAGAAACAAGCAAACATGGTGCATCATTTCCAGTCCCCCAATCTTGGTAGGAGTGGTGATCACAGTATTGTCTTAAACTCTATACATTTGGGTCAAGCTACCAATGATATTAATTGCTTCTATAAAACTCAAAAACTGCATAATAATGATGCTTATTGTCAGACAATGAAACACTTCCACAGTGAGTGGCCAATCTCTGCTTTCTTTATTTTGTTTACCTAAACATAAAACATTTGTGGCTAGTCTCACTGAACTTGTTATAATGTTATTATTACATATGTACCATACTAGTGATATTTTCACTACAGTGCAATACCGAAAACATTATTGCATACCTGCATGCAAATGAGGAAATCATTTGCTACACACGTAATCGCGCTGTATGATTTTATGGAAATTTACCATTTCAGATAAACATAACAGAACCCCATATGCCTTGGGTTATTTACACTTGTGCTTGCAGTGTTTTCTGCTGCACCTTCACTTGTTATGCTCGTTAAATTAAAAGTAACAAGAAGTTGGTAAGGAAATATAATTGTTGTCTTAAAATAAAATATTGTTTGAAATATAAAATATGGATTTTCGTTATGGATAGATTGCACTGTTTTCATCTAGGAAGTCCAACTTTGACCTATCACCTGAAAGAGAAAAATGAGAAAAGTAAAACAATATTTGATAATTTGGAAATTGACAAGCTGCACAACTGGTGTATGTCATATTAATATGCCCACTGTTACTACCAATAGGGTTGCAGTCAATGAAACGGAACTACTTGACTTTATCACCAAATCACTCGTTAGACCTGATTTGCATATTGCTATTATAAAATATCACATCCCAACCAACATGCCAAATGAATGGCGATCAGTGTTGCAGTTTTTTTTTACTCTGTTGTTTATTACACACATACATACAGACAAACACTTTACCATGACACTTTACCACTACTAAACCTCAGTGCATTTGTGCTTGTAAAGTCCAGGCCAAAATCCTTACTTCTGATGTTAGCAAGAATAGACTTAAATGTGAAAATACAAAATTGAAACTCAAACTTCACATTGAATAATCAAACATCTGTAGCAATACCACAACTGTGTACCTTGTTTGTGTAAATCCATCCTAAACTAGTCTTGTAATAAGACCTCCAATCTGTGCTAGGAAGTTTGCCCAGCAAAAGCTGAGTAATACAGTACTTCTGGTGTGAAGGCAAGCCCTCGACAGCCCCTTTGAAGTTATGCAACCTGTAGTTGCTCTCCAACTTGCTGCCTGAGGGTCTAGCAATTAGAATAATCCAAAACTTGAAAAATAAGAAATATCAATGATGAATGGTATCTCATGGCATACAATGATCGCACTCACCTTTGATGACAGCTTTCATGATCTTTGACATAGTCTGGGGCAACATAGATGATTCTATGTGTGCTGCAGCTGCTACAAATAGACTGTCCCCAATACTGAAACTGTGTGCAGACTTAACACCTGGAATCTCTATTGTGAAGGATAGCTCAAATTTACTGGCAGCTGCCCACTGATAGACATATAGTTGGTTGTTGTTGTCTATGGCTAGTAGTTGGATGGTTGCTGGAAGGACAGGAAATCAAGTGTCACTTGGTTGATGTTTACAATCAAGTGTCACTTGGTTGATGTTATTTTTACAATCAAGTGTCACTTGGGTGATGTTATATCACAGGGCGCAGCGAGCTTGTAATTGATCGATCGCTCGCTCGCTCGATTGATTGATTGATTGATTATTTAGTTGAATGATTGATCGATTGAATGATCAATTTCTGTGTAACTTATTTTGTGTGTGATATTGATCAATTAACTCACTGAGTTTTAAAACTATTTCTTTTTCTTGCCCTGGTTACTTTGCTCTCAGTCTGAGGATGTATGTAATTCTCTTTTCTTTATTGACTAAATAAAGACACCTTGTCCATTCTTCTCATCTTATCTAAATTAAAACACTCCTAATCTTATAATTGCCGAGAGATCACTTACATTAACAGTTTGCTTTATCTCTCATCTGCTGGGAGATTATCACACTGGACAAACACTTGATCACGCATAAACTAGTTTATAAACATACTAGTAAGTGAATTCACAAAATGTCCTTTCCTTTGAAATTCTGATCATCAAAGACAATTTGACAATATACGTGATGAAACTTACAACCAGCTTCTAGCACTTCCAAGTCAATAACATTAGGAAGCTCAATCCTCTGTACAAGATACCAGCTGTTATCTGCTATTGAGAAGATTCTGATATCTGCACCCTCAGTGGCCATCACATTTATACTAGACAAGGCAACATATGGCTGTTCATTGATGGTGAAACTGACCACATCACTGGCTCCATAGGTCTTCTCTCCAGTTACCATTGGAACTTCAGCATCAAACTGATAGTACAAATACAAAATGTATTTATTTAGAAAACTCAAAACACTGCGGTAGTTATACACTATGAGGGTATTGATCAGTCAAAAGAAAATTGAAATGATATAGTAATGGCAAAATGTATAGGTCTGACCTGTATTTTATGGCATTTTAAAATGTGGGAAACAGAGTAGCAAGTTGCTGCTACACAAAACCACTACAGTTGGGTGGCACTAGGCTGTACTCCTTGACAGGAATCTGTCAACATCTTACAAAATGTAATGAACTGCACAGTGTTCAGATGGTTGCTATAGTATGCGTGGAAAGGTTTGCATCCTGGATGACTTCAAATCTCAGTCCAAATCTACACAATTCTGCTACTAAAATAATATATTATTTTTCTTTATCGTAATCTTACCATTTCAGTTTGTGGATTCCACACGTGTACCGTGGCATCTACATCTCTGGTACTAAGACTCCTGTCATAGCTGTTGGCAAATGCCAAAAACTTTGTTGAATTACTATCACCAAATGCCACAGCTTTGGCTCCCTTGGTACCAAGACGTTGATGTTCTGTAAAAGTTCCCGTACTTGGCTGGTATCTGAATATCTGGGATTCTTGGTTGTCAGCATCTGTATATAAACCATAGAAACACTTTCCATTTTATTGAAACTCTTTTTTGTCGTAACATCCAACTTTATCATCTTGTAACTACAATTAATATTAATAACTCCCTAAAGTGTTATTGCTGTCACATAAAAGTCATGAATATTCATTGTTAAACTAATACATATGTATGTCTGCTAAGTCCCATGAAGCAACAGCAAATCACTATGACAATGTGAAATAGATTCATTTTAATTGGTGTTTCTTGGTTATCATATGAAATTTATGTGATGTGAAATCACGACATATGACTTCAGAACCTAAAGTTTATGAAGTTTCCCTCGTTTCCTGGAGTGGTGTTCCCCTTTGAGAAAATAGTCAACAAAATTAAACAATGGTTTTTGAATTGCTCAAAGTTATCAATGAATGAATGAATGAATGAATGAATGAATATGACCAAAATGTAATCACCATGACAACTCACCTGTCTCATCATCACCATTAGCAACAGCAAGATAGACTACATCATCAATGGTAAACAATACAGAATCCTGGGCATTGGAAGTTGTTAGATTCTGACTTTTATCAGGATTATCAAAGTTTATTATTTCTGTTATTTCATTGGTTCCTGAAAACCTACAAGTAAATAGAAAAGTACATTTCTAGGTGTGAACCGGGAAATACATCATTGTATGGGCATTTGTACATAATGATCCAAGGTAATATTCCAATGAGAAAAAGTGCTAATATCATAATCTGCAAATTCATGTAATATCTGAACTAATATTTACATTTAGTGAATAATTCACATAATGGGAAATGTATCATTATTGAATTTTTTTGAATGAGCATCTTCATCAAGTTAGACTGCCAAATTTGACAGCATCTCAGCATCTTCGAAAAATAGTAATTCATACAAAGAACTACTTTCTCTCATGTATTGCCTGTGGCAGTGTGCCCTTTTAGCCACTCGCTGACACACAATTTCTAGTGACACACCAAAATTTGGTGTTCCCCTATCTCTTACTATGTGGCGACTCACAAGAAATCCCAGTTTTTCACATTTTGACTCATGACAATAAAATTTGACTATTATTAGAGGGCACATAGGCCTGTAGGCAGTATAAGCTCCACCTGTCCAGCAAGTATCACAGATGTTTCTATCTGAAAGAATGGTAAGGTTGCATTACTAGTCTTATAATATATTGAAGTACATTATAAGCAACCTAAACATGACATATGATTCATACAGTTCAGCCATTACCTTAGACCACATTTTTTTGTGAATTCAACACATGTACTACAAACTGAGATACCTACCCACAGTTGGTATTCTGAAGACTGTGAGTGACCACCAGTATGGTTTCACTAGCTACAGTGTACCCTTTGATGCTGGTGGCTGCAGGAAGTTCATTGTTCACAGGCCAACATGCCCTGTTTTCTTTGGGACACATGAAAACAAGTCCATGGGTGCACCTGGGTTTCTGTGCTGTATAGATTTCAGTCAGAATGAGAAGGACTCCTTCGTGGTACTCCACACTGTGGAAACGGTGGGCTCCCATCGTGTACAGGTCTTGGGCGTCAACAAAGTGGCTCAACATCACAGCTTGACCTGCACAACAAATGTTAAATGCCCAGTTCAGATTGGGATAAGTATGTAGGGATAAAAACACTTGTCTGGCAGAGCTAAAGAAAAAGTTGGTTCTCAACAAAAGAATAATTCTATGTAATCTTTACGCCTCCACTGATAAAATAACACTGGAGAAAACTACAAACTATTCTCACTTTAAAATGAATGAAACAAAATGGGTGTCACAGTAAAAATTTCAAATAGCAGTCAAGATGGTATTTCAATTAGTCATTTTAGAATCCAATATGGCCACCAAATACTTTGTTGATTCCTTGATAAATTCAAAGATCGACGGTTTCCTTGAAAACAAGACAATGAGACCAAAATTCTCTTATTATTCAAAAGGACAAGAGACAAGCTTTCATGCTGCAAAGTTTGGAGAGAATTAAACTTTGATTTTCAGATTAAATGTATCCTGGAGTCACCTTCTACCTTACAACAATCCCTGTAGTAATAGATAATCTAAATAGAACAAGCAAGAAAGTAGATTTATTCTCATGTACATTTATAGTAATGCATGTCACATAGAGCGGTAGTCATGGTGTCGACCAAGCAACAAATGATTATTTTCATGACATGTTTAGTAAAATTTAGACCAAAATATTCATCATCATATACCTAGAATCACTTCAAATGTAATTCAAGCATGTGCGTCAAACCTGGACAATATTTTTCTGTATCACACCCTGGCAAACTGTCTCCAAAATGGCAAGTACTCTTGTATATATCCATTCACCCAGTGATTTAGCTTTGATTTTTTTTTCTCAGCATCTTTACGTTTTTGGCAGAAAAAATTATGTTTCACTATCAATTATGTGATTATGTGATTCAAATGATGTTTGCATACATAGGGTCCATGATAACACCTGTCTGTAAAGGTTCATCGTCTACACTCTGTAATCACCTACATGTATTATGGTGTATAGCTTGTGGTAAACTTTCAATTCGATCTTTCAGCTAGACAAAATTTGGTTTCAGGTATAATGAGAGTTTGACCGACACGTTTAACAAAGACAAATTTGTGTGAAAACTGATAAAGGATGTCCCTACCTGCAGTAGTAGTTGTCAGATTATAAAGAGGTTCGCATTGACCACGTAGAGTTTCATTCATAGCAGCAGCATCTTTGTACAGTGATTGAAATGTCTCATTGACATATTTCTCCATTTCTGATAAGTCTATCACATCATCTATGTATTCATCCAGGATAAGATCACCTTGTATAATGACATCATTCTCAAAAATCTAAAAGTGAAAAACAAAGTAGGAAAATAATGACCATCATCGATGCATAGAAACCGTGATACAGATATGAAGAGTGTCATTCAGTTTGACTCTAACGAACAATGCGCGTCTTCTCCGGGTACTCTGGTTTCCTCCTGTATTCACACTGAACCTGTGAGGGATGGCCCTCACTGGACTTCTTGGGAGACAAGAACTATCTAGTGTAACTAAAGATTATTATTATTAAAGATTATTTATTTATGATATTCATTCAGAAAATTAAATACCTGGTAGTACATTTTCATATAGCCTTTTCAATAAGAGCTCAGTGTACTGCATAGAATCGATGTACTTATTGCTATCATCATGAAATATGACAAGTAAACATGGTCTACACATGCCTTGTGTCCTGAGATGACAAAGTCATCCAACCTATTGACTGCATGTTGTACAAGTCATGAAATACGACAAGTAAACAGTCTACACATACCTTGTCTTGTGACAAGACAAAGTCATCCAACCCATTGACTGCATGTTGTACAAGTCATGAAATATGACAAGTAAACAGTCTACACATACCTTGTGTCCTGAGATGACAAAGTCATCCACCCCACTGACTGCGCATTGTAGGGACAAGCCATGAAATATGATCTTTTAAAGTAAACATATCATATTAATATATCCTATGCATACCTTGTGTCCTGAGATGTCAAAGTCATCTTCCGCATTGACTGCGTTTTGTACAAACCATTCCAAATCTAGGTTGTTAATCTCATCACTGAGCAAGTTAACCCAAAATTTAAGATCAGTGGTAAAAGTCTTTTTGCCAGTTATTGTCTGGATTGTTTGCAATGTCACTATATCATTCTCGATATCAATACCATTCAGTGTTCCATATAGATTTACATTTCCTGAAAAGACAGAGTAAAACATGTTTCAGTTTAAAACTGGTATAGGTAACAAATATGGTGGGGGGAGGGGGGACATCAAAGTTTGGCAATAAAATTAACAATTTTCAAAACTGAAAGTATACATGTATTACTTTGATGTCCAAATCACAAGTTTTCATAATTTGATTTGTACTCTTTATTTATATGCAGCTAAGACCACTCTTAAAAGAAAATTCCAGTCAAACTTATTTTGTCCTTTAGTACATTTATATTGATTATTGCCATCGTCTCAAATATGATTTTAAGTGATAAAATAGCACCTTTGGTAACTTAACTTGCTCTTGCATGTGTTCTGCTAAATCTTGTCAAGAAGCCCTATTACATATACATTTGTTTGGCCATTATTTTGGACATATCCTGCAAAAGTTTGTGGGAAAATGTTGCAGGAAATGACATCACATTTACCATGATCTCTTTGCCTTTGCTCTCAAGACAAATATGTAATGGTGCTAATTCCATTGTTCATCCATTTATTAATTGTTTATGAATAATCAATAACAGCCAGGCAGTTACAAAATCATCCAGTCAATTGTTTTAAGCAAACATCATCATCACAACTATGAGATTCTGCATTTACTGACAAACTTATATGGATAAGGATTTGGTATTTATTTCAGATTTTTAATTTATAAAACATTGTACCATGGTTTCCTACTTGAAAAATCAATATAAAAGAACATTGACTAAGTCTGTATTTGTAACTCAATACATTGCAATATAAAAAGTTTGTTATTTATAGGTACAATAACAAACATTTTACACATTTATTATGCTCTTGCAACTTATTGATTTACAATCAATTTTATATTTTATATTTTATATTTGTATTGTTTCACATTGATTTTTCAAGTACAAATGTAGGAAGCCATGATAAAATTGTTTTATAAATTAAAACTCCAAATAAATAACAAATCCTCATCCATATGGCCACTTTTAAAGGCAATGAAAGTGTACAATTTTACTAGGTACCTGTTACCCTAACATCGTCATTGAATGTAAAGTAACCAGTGATCGTCTCTTCCTGTGATAAATGGACTGTGTTGTATGTAAATGTAGTCACATTGACACCATCTACTAAACCGACTCGTAGATTACTTATAATAACTGGTACATCAAAGGTGTTCAGTCCAT